>NC_060165.1:15062001-15103487 GCF_021292245.1 Micropterus dolomieu | reverse complement strand
GGGGGGGGGGGGCGCGACTGGCACTGCTGGTCTTTTTTAACAAGTAACTCATTTCGACCGCTCATCACCTCTTCAAAAGAAGGCTAGAACTGACAGGAACTGACACCACCTGACATACACACTGCAAAGATGACTCACTGCAAAAACAACAAAAAAAACCAAACCCAGTTGAAGTCATGGTAACGACTGCACAGTGTGCACAAAGGCATGACTGAGTAAAAAGGGATCCTCTCTGAAACATTTTCTTTTATCAGTGTTCAATCGTCTAAAGGTGGGTCATTCATTTTAGTTAATGAGGCAACGCAAAAAGCAAATTTTTAGTAGATATACTCCCTCATATAGGTCTTTAACACTGACCACACATAAATGAAACTTAAGGTAGATAGTATCTCTTTTACCAGGTAGAAACAAGCATCTACATAATCAAATCTCACAGTTCCTTCCCTAATCTAAACCTCGACCACACTCCATCCTTTCATCCTTCACTCCCCCTCACTTTCCTCCTTGTCACCCCCGTCTCTCATTAAAGCGAGCGAGACGACAGCAGAGGCAGATTGCCTTGTCAGCACTTTTTCGCATCCTCCTCCACCTCCTCCTCTCCACTCATTTTCTTGTTGATCTACCGTTGTGAGGCTGTCGGCGAGCTGTCAGAACAAGGACTCTACCTGGTGATGTACACTGAACCTGACAGTGTCACCCACGCCTGGGACACCTAATGTCCCTTCACAGGCAACAGTAAGGAACAACCTGTACCCGTTAGATCGCTACCTGGTTAAGTGGGTGCATGGCTGGGACTTACAGCAGGTGTGCAGGATAAATGCACACATTTCCACAATTATTTTTTTTAATATCTCTTTAATATCTCTGTATGTGAATCTGTCACTCGCTCATGCTCCTGCAGTCATTTATTTATATGCTGTACTTGCTTGTGGGGTGGATTAAGTTAAACAAGCCCAGATGTACTATATGGCACCTGGCTGCACAAAGGCAACAAACACTCATGGTTGTGTTTGAGTGGAGCTTTAGCCATCAAAGATTTGACATACCAGCTGGAAAACCTTTATGAGCTGTCTATATTTTTAAGTATGCTGCATTTTATAGTGGAGGCCTGAGATAACATCAGAGGGAATAATAACATTTTTATAAAATATAATATTAGGCTTAAAATGTCCCAAGCAAGTTGCATTTACCTTACCAATATACCTTATCAAATGTTGGTTAAATATACAGCTGATGCATTGAAATAAAGTTGAAGTGTAGCCTTCTAAATGTGGCACATTTATTTTTCTTCAGCTGTTGATCTAAATACTGGAGGTCCTGGTTGAAAACTACAAAGTTGATAAGCTTAAATCAGATGATATGAAGAAGAAGATGAAAAGTTCAACTGGTAGAATGCAACTCCTGAAACTGAAATGGAGCGATCAGCTACTGAATCACTCTATTGGATTTGCTGGGACTACAGAAACACTTGGCCAAAGATTGTTTATGAGGTTCAAGAAGCATCACTTTGTAACACAGCTGAGTAAAGACACCTGCTTGCAGAGAGTAAAAACCACAGATTGGTTTTACTTTGGCCTGCCATCAACTAACTCACAGAATTCATGTTTTTATTTTAGCCTATACGGATCCATTAAAATATGCCCTAATACCAATCTATAGGATGAGCTTGGGACATTTCTACTAGCTTCAGAAAACAAACGAGCAGTGGTGCTACATCACACAGTAAATGACACATATTTAATGAGTGATGAGATTGTTTAAAGGGGTTTGGCAGCAGTTGGTTAGCTTAGCTTAGCACAAAGAATGAAAAGTGTGGGAAACACAAAAGATAAAGTCCGCCTACCAGCACCTCACTAATTAACAGGTTATATATCTTGTTATTCAATCTTTTTTATCTAATTGGCCTATCTAACTAAAACTGAATAAGCCCATTAATATTCCTTTAAACCGTCATCTAGCCTACATCACTGATTATAAGACAAGATCAGGATGTCTGACTCAGCTTAGCAGGTGATTGATTCATAAATCACATTTTCTTTGCAGTAATTAATTCGAGCAACACATTCAAATGTGATACCACCAAACAGTCAGACATTCTGCATTCTGTTACACAACCACAGATCTGATCCAAATTCCTCAAAGGGTAGCGTTAGCAGCTAATACTACTACCAATTGGTCCCTAACTCTTCCCCTTTACTGAAGCCATGTGCCATGAGCTGTTTTATTTACAGGGACATGCACTTAGATATTCAGGAGGGATGACACTGACCCAGGAACTGAGGTAAAAATAACCCCACCCATAAAGCATTTTAATCAAAAATCTAGCTTACTAGCTTAAAGGTTGCTATCACTGAAGACATCCTTTTCCAGGTTGCTTCTGATTCAGCATTTGAAAATAATAGAAAATCTGGGGGGTAAGAGCACTTACAGTACCAACTCCAATAAGCAATTTTCTGATTGGAAACCCTCACCCCTAAATGGTTGTCCTTGTAAAACAACAAAAAAGGGAACAAAAGATAGCAGCACTCTAAAGCACATGATAAAGATGTGGATAATGTGTATTTAAAAGGTCAGACAGAGCCTCATATTTCCAAGCTCTTAGTACCTCTTCTGTTACTTGCCGTGCAGATTGTTAATTCTTCCCTTCATTTGAAACCACAGGAGATTTACAGCTCACACTCTGTCCTCTACTACCTCTGGAGCTGATGGATAGGACAGCTGAAGGCACCAGATGCCTGCTTTTGGGGCATGTGGCTCTAGCTGTTTTCCACAATGAGGCATGCTGTAACACATTGGCACTGGCTAACATGATGTGAGGACTATGTGGGTGAAAGGGATGGTCATCTGGCTGAAATTTTAAGTCCGCAGCCATTGACTTCTTTACAGTTTAATAGCAAGAGCAAAGATGACTAGGTGGAAGGACAGAGGATGAACATTTGGGCTGACGGCCAAAAGCAGAAAGGTCAGGACAAAATGTGCAGCCAGCATGTGGACAGACAGATGTCTGTGACTGCCAGGACTTCAATTTCTCATTAGCACCCCCTGCTGCCCAGAGGGGAATTATTCCGTCCATTTGTGGAGCTGCAGGCAATTTAGACAGAGGGACAGCTACGCACAAAGAACAGAAACACAAAAAGACACTCAACCCTGGACATTATGCTCTTTTTTCTTGCCTCACAATCTGTCTTGCATACACAAACACTCACTTCCACACAGGGGACATTTTATCACAGCACAGTCAGGCAGGAGTTGAGGTATTGACTGGCCCACAGAATGGAACTACGGGTATTCTGGGATCCCTGAGATGATGGAGACTAGTAAGATGGCAAATTGTTATAGGGCAGCTAGAGAAAGGAACAAAGGAAGGGGAAAGGGAGGGCATTAATAAGACACATTGTGTGCATGTGTGCTGCTTGCAGGTGTGTGCAGGAATGAATGAGATAGCTAGAAAGAGAAGGATGCTTACTCTAAGTCAACCAGCCTGTGTATCAAACAGCTCTTCCACTGTACTTGCAATCTTGATTATCTGAAATCATACGAGCTTGTAGCCAGAACACGGCATTCATCTGAGCCGTTGGCAATCAAAAGATCTGTATTCAGGCTGAGAACAAAGAAGGCCATAATCAGAATATAACTTCAGCTCATAATGATCACCTCGTTTTTCTCTGAAAAATGGAAAACATTACAGAGTAAAGTACATTTATCGTTTTATTTCTTGCAGTGACTCTGTTAGAACAGAATGGGTATTACTGCATAATAAGGCTTCCTGCGGCATATTTCAATGGATATTATGGCAGGAGCTCTGCCTCCAGGGAAGTGGGTCGGTTCCTAGAAATGACCAAAACCATTGTTTAACGCTGTGGAGAAAGGGACCAAATAGAGTCAGAAAAACTGCATGAATGAGGCATTTCATGTCTCTTTTTCACTGCCTGCCACTGCAGAAAATCACCGTGCTGTATTTATCTTTTATCCTTACTTTAAAATATAATATGTATAGAAGCACAAGTATCAACTCGTTGTACTATGACAGTTCTAAGTAGTATGAAATATATTTTAAAAGTGAATTATGCTACCTTCCTCCAGAATATTTCAGTGGATATGATGTCAGCAGCTGTGCCTCAGGGACAAGTGAGTCAGTTATATGACCAGAACCATTGTTTAACATGGTGCAGGATCAGAAAAACTGCATGCATTAAGCATTTCATGTATTTTTTTCACTGCCTACTCTGCAGAAAATCTAAATCAGTATGCTATACTTGGCTTGACTTATTTATAAAATACACCATGTATAGCAGCAATGCACATTAGAATTATAAATAGTTTTAAAGACATTAAATTGGTATACCAGCAGCTTATTATTGTACTTTAATAAAGATTGTATTTTTGAATTGTCACAACTGAGCAACAGAAGCTGAGATATCCTGACTTTACTCCCTCATATAGGTTAGGCTTCAAAAACACTGAATCCTAGTTTCCCATGATGCAACTCATTTGTTTTTTGTTTTTCTTTTGGGTTTTTTGCATATAGACCCTGCTGGCTTCAAGCCCTGACAATTATGACATCATTAGGGGTTGTTTTTCTTGACTTGACAAAGCTCCTCCAGAGCGGCAGAAGGCAATAAAGTAGCACTCCTTATCATTACTAAACTGACTTTGACATGTAAAATTTCTTTGGAAAATATGAATATTACTATCAACAGCTTTCATTCTGCCTTTAAAACCAGTTTGTGTCAAAGAAGATCTAAGAACAAGGGCCCTGACATTTATAGAGAGGCTGAAACTTAAAAGACTGCTGATTCTGAGACACACACAGCGAAAACATTTGAAATCGCATACACACACAAGAGATGCTGCAGCGAAGTCATCAAAGTGTTGTGCTTTTATTAAATCTCCTCTGTAATAAAACCCTCCGCTTGCCTCACAATGCCGAGATAAGCTGCAGAACGGAGAGAGGAGAGGAGGAGAAGCCCTCAGATCTGAACATTTGACGCTCACCACTGTACCACTGCTCGGCTAAAGAGGGAGATTGGGCTGACATGACACTGTGCAGGAATGCGGCAGAGCAACATACAAAGCGGAAAGCGTTATGGCTTTCTTTATGTAGAGCATGTCTGGTCTCATCAAGGTCTGCGTTCATTAAAAAGAACACAACCGTGAATGACGTCTATGATCGTCCATCTGAGCATGGGCTGATCTGGTATCACTGTTCTGTGCTAAGTGGCTTGCATAAAGCAGGCCTCAGGGTGCAAATAAATTAGTCAGAGCATCACTTTAATTAGAAATTACTCCAAGCACTCGCACTCTTTAAAAGCTCCTTTCATTCATTTACAATGCTGCTGAGTGATGATTTCAATTTTCAAGTGAATTTAGGCTGCTCAAATCCCAAAGGGCGTGTTTAAAGAAGAATAAGCTAAAACAATAATCAACAGCTGAATGGACGGACCCCAGAGGAGAATGGCACTTAGTGCTCCTCCGGTTGGCTAAGAGACAAACCCTTTAAGCCAATCGGAAGGTGACAATTGAAAGACAGGGAAATAAAACATGAGGCTGTGATTCTTACAATAACGGAGGGGGAAAAAAAAACAAATTCATTCATGTGCACACACACGCAGACACTTCTAACAGGCAGTCTCTGTGCCTGCATTGCCCTGTGTTCCCATGACAACAGAACAACAAGCCGACAAGGTCACTTTCTCCTGCTGAGGCAGCATGATTGTGCAACCACAGCGTGCAGCAGAGAGAAACAGAGGAAGATGAGGACAAATATTAAATAATGGGGTGAAGAGGTGAGAGAAATTTGCAGAACTGTGATTGAGGATAGCGCGCGTGTGAAATTGAATTTGTGGATGCACAGGTGAGACTAACGCTGGGTGTCTGCTGGTGTGAGGACAAAAAGCAAACATGATCTTGCACTTTAACAAGTTCGACCCTGTACAGTGTGTGAGTGTGTGTGTGTGTGTGGCCGTCGCACATCTCAAAGGCAATTCCTTTTTTTAAAAGCTTGGGGCACACTTTGCCAACATGCCCCTGAACGTCCTCTAACAGAACGGATCAATCATTTGATCAGTTCCTCCTTCTGTCTCAATGCATCATGGTCCCTGTAGTTCTGCCATTCTCCCCAGCAGCCACAACCTCTGCTTGTCTTCTTGGTTGCTACACCCAAAGTGACAAAGCACTTCCAGCTGTGTCCTTATTCATCCCATGTCACCTTTCCATTTGGCGGACAGCATGACTCCACTAATTAGTACAGTTTATTATTAATTCCTGTGATTAATTAGAGAAAAAGGTGTCTTGGTGAGAAGACACAGCTGTCTACGTGTCACGACCGCAGGTGAATTAATTTCCTGCAGAAACACCATCATTCTCCCCATTGCGATCTCTTCCTCTTAACCACTCATGACATTTATCGTCATTTTATTTTGCGTTCGTGATCAAGGACGTTTTTGAGGTGCGGATACAAATTTACGACACAAGCCTCCTAAATCGGATGTGGCAGTGACCCAAATGTGTTGTCCTTCTTGTTATATTTCTCCAAAGTCATATGCTTCACCAGATGGAGTGTGTAATCCTTCCTTTCCTCTACTTTAGCATTCTTTATAGCCTATCATAAAAGATAAGGCTGTAAACTTTAATCACGCTGGGGGTTCAAAAGTGCAGAGCACCTCTAATTTAATCTGATGAGACAAGTCTAAATTTACCTACAGATCTTACTTTTAACTTTTGGATGAGTGCTTTTACTGCCCGGCATCACATCATTGCTCCAAAAATAAACTCCATAAATTTAATTTCATTGTCGTGTGTTCATTAAGATAGACCTTATTCTCCGCCAAAAAAGTATCGAGGAGGATTATGAACTTGATCACTAATTTCCTCTCTGATGAGGTAAATCATTATGGCAGATTGAGTGAGATAATTAGCATAGCATACCTTGTTAAGGTGCTGGTGTGTATATGTGGTGTGCAAGTCATTTGTCGGGAGCGCAGCAGGAGGACTAATTTAAAGGGGGTTTTAGATGGTGAGCAAAATCTCAGTCTTTCCATGTGCACTGTGAGCTGTTGAGGGAAAGCAGTCGGTTTGGCAGCTGAAACGCCGACAGGCTCGAGTATCATGCCAAAAATTTGTACCATCACCTGCCAAAGGCTGACTGGTCAGTTTATATTTAACTCTGTGACCAAAAAAGCGAGTGTTTACTATCACACCAGGCCCATTGTTGGATGAATGAAGGGGAATTGATTTTACATGAACTCTTTACTTGGATATATTTCACAGGGCACCGTGGGAACATGAAAACAGAAGTACATATGTTGTGTGTGTGTCTGAAAAAGTTCCACTAAGCTAAGCTAAATTTAAAATTCCAAGTCTGAAGACATAATGGCACTCACTTGAGACCGAAAAGTCTTTGATTAAAGACACTGTTCTGCATGACATTATTCTGTGTGTCTGGGAAATGTCCTCCTATTTATAAGGTGTCTGTTGTGGTTCACATTATTCATTTAAATTTAGCAGAATGCAGACTTTATATTAGGGGAGCTGTTCAGCAACCGTCAGACCAGTTGTACACTTGACACCCTAGGAAGTTAGATCATAAATAAATAAATTATTGCAACAGCAATTTAGACCTGTAGATGTCATTCTTTGTCCCCTTATGTAAATCACTTTGAATGGCTATACAAATGAACTTCCCTCACCTTGAAGAAAGTATTTAATGGCAGGTGGCACAAGAGATTAAATTGCTGAAGCTATTCCTTTCCACACGTCAGAGTTGTAGTTGTTGAAATCCTGTAGCTGATGAGCCAACTTGCTACCCGGCCGGACAAGCAACGGTGCTATTTAGGCTACGATCACACTGCAGGCCTTAATGCTCATTTCTGATTTATTGTCCAGATCCGATTTTTTTGACTGAATGTTCACGTTATTGTTCAACTGTGGCCCTTGTCAGACTCCACTGTGAACTGGCCACAGCCTGAAAGTGACCTGCATGTGCAAAAGAATAATACAACGTCCTCCCAGTCCATATGGTAGTAATATGCCCTTTGTACTGGGCATTTCTTCAGTTTCGTGCTCTATCAGAGCAGATCCTGTTTCTTGCAATGTCTTCCTCATGCTACAATTCAAATCAAGCCTTTAGTATACACAGTTTGTTACTCGGAAACTCTTGCAGTCGAAGTCAGAGATCTCATGCACGTGCATGTGAAAGATATAAATACTCCAATACAGTTCAGTCATTGCACTCCTGTTCACCCTAAAAGTTGGAAAGGCTTTATTTTGTTCTAAAAGAGGACTCTTGCATCCACACATAAACACACAGCAGCGATTTAAAAAGTAACAATTCTACCTGGGTCTTGTCCACCAGGCAAGTGTCATTATTTATAGGTCTTCTGCTGTGCCAGTCTCCATGCTAGAATATTCTAATACTGTATTCCTTCCATTTATGAGGTTTCCGGGGCCCTGTGTGTTGACCACAGCAGTTCTCAGTTTTGCAGCAAAGCAGAAAGTTAAACTTAAGGTCCCCTATGGAACTGTAAAAGTAACAACAAACCTCCTGAGTGCAACTTTAGCACACAGCAGCAAAAGATGGCTCACACTAGTAATTGAAAGGCTGGGGCCATCCCACACAATCAGCCCCTTCCATGAGTGATTATAGATCTGACTTAGTGACCATGAATACAAATCCCCTACATTTTCTAAACCCTCTGGTGCCTCCTTAAAGCCTGGCAAGAGTGACCGTACTGTCAGGGTGAGTTTCCAGCCTCCGTAGGGTCCTCATTATATGTGACAGCGAAATCTTCACTTCTCTTTTCAGTTCTCAGCTTCCTACTTTCTCCTCATTTAAATGATCCCACATACACTGTTTTATTACCTGCTTTTTTCCAGCTTCCTAACTGATCGGATGAAGCTCCCCAGGTGAAGACAGAGACAAACTAATAGCAAGTTTGGCTTCAAATTAGTACAAGGAGTCCTTGTATGAGCTGACCCCTCTGACACAGAGGCTTGAATTACTCTCAGTAGAAAGAGCGCCACAAATGAAATATCAATGATTGCACTTTGTCTGTATGGTTCAGTGCGTGAAACAAGGCTTCATTACATCCTGAAGTGGAGGCAGTGCACGAAGAGGCAATGAGTTGTCCTTTTTATATGTTATGTTATGTTATGTCAGGCCTTGTTTGGTGGCATGCAAGACAACAGAATCCACTCACTTTTATTTTTACAAGAAGCTTTTGTATATTTTTGCAAGATATGAGTAATTTGCAGTTTACAAAAAATCAAAAATCGCTTAAAAAAGTTAGTCAAATCTGAAAACATGGACATGATGCATGTGATTTTAGATTCAGCGTGACTCAAACATTCCGATGACATCGTTATCACTAATGACCTTTGTGAGAAAAAGCACATTAATCTATTTGGAAATCATAGGAAAAAAGACGATCAATATAATTTCAGAACTTGCCTGAGACACATTATGTTAAGTTTTCTTCTTTATCAAAGTAATCCAGTGATGGTTGTCTGAATATCCATGGGTGCATTGCATACAGGAGCTTTTAATTGTTAATTTAGCCTACTTTTATTGGTGCCAATTTCCTGAAAGGTATATAAATATAGGCTAAAACAAAAAACAGAGCTCAAGTTGTAGCCCACGGTGGAACTCACTAGGCTCTTCTCATTTCTCTGTTTTGTGTCTCCTCGGAGAGGGGAGGCTTGCCGGAGGAGCTATGAGCGAGGATGCACCATGCATATCCTCTGCGGAAGTCTTTTCAGCACCTGTGACGTATAAAAGAGGCAAGACACATATACCAACCATGGCAGAAGCATACAAATGTAAGTGTTCCTTTTGTAGTTGGATCTGCCCTTCACCATTCGCAGTAAGGCGCTAAATGAATTCCTTAATGACATTTAACCTTGATATTTATGTATTTAGCATCATCCAATTCAACTGCTATAATCGTGGCATGATGTTTACAAGTGCCAACATCATTTGGTTAAATGCCCGTTGCCTCGACTCCTCTCTCCTTGTGTCTCAGGTGGGAGGGACTAAGACACGGGGCCAGGAAAGGAATCGAGGATGTGCAAACCAAGAAATGAGAAAGGCCTACTGAATCCAAAGCAAACTTCCTGTTTACATCTCCCAAAGCTTTATGGAAACTGTAGGGCCAAACTTTAGAGAATGTAATTGTGTAGCACTATCAATATATGTATATTTTTTATATGGCATGTCTGGCTAAAACATGTCTCCTAAAAACCTGTAAATAAAGAGAGGTTCAGTAAAGGTGATTTGACTCACTCATCCCTTTTAGCCAGTCTATCATTACGGATTTCCCTGTTGATCTGGTGTTGTGCACAGTGTTGTGTGTTTTCCTGGAGGACGTCAATTATGGAACGTATGCCATGTGTACCATAGTGACACACTGGCATGTACATTAACACACACTCACTCACAGATAGACAGCGAGCTATGTTCTGATCACTGCCAAGCCAAAGCATGCAACATGATAAGAACTTTTTTTTTTCACATGAACACAGATGCATTATATGTGTCAACAAGAAGGCTCACCAGTTTCCAGCATGGGAAAGACCCTACAGTACACACATCAATGCATTATGGTAGTTTTTACATTTCATATATTACACTTTTGTTACATGGTAAAATTCATACATGACTCTTTCAAACTTAATGTGACCACAGTGGAGAGACAAGCCCGAATGAAGTGAACATGAATGATGATGGATGCAATGAGGTGTGGGTGCTATGTGGAGTTATGTCGCTGTGATGTGATGTGGTGATGCCACGTGAGTAAATGATCAACAAATCACTGACAACAATGCAACAATGCGGAAATACAGAAATCAACAACAACAGAATACAGCTTTCAAAAAGAGATAAGACGCAACAAACACAAAAAAAGGAGGACAAGACCACAAGCTGCTTTCTGTCTTGGCCCCAGAGAGTCCTCCTTTGAAGTGGTTTGCTTCAGAGATTGGCAGGGGGTGTGTGTCGAGGAGTTGGAGGGGTTCACAAGTTAGCAAGGACCTTCTGTTGTGCACTTTGTTTGTACCTTTAGCTAATGGTCCCTAAGCACAAAGCAATCACAAAACACAACAGCACCAAACGGCTGCTATCAAGCAAAGTTCAAGCTGCTGAACTCCGATCGATTCCTGCCTTCTTTTTTTTTTGTCTCCCATTCCAATTTCCCCTCCAGCTTTGATTTCATGAAAGTCACTTGTGTTCACTTATAACCACTGCATCTGGAATCTCCACATGTATTTAACAGAAAGTGTCTTGTGTGACAACAGATACAGTAAGAACCTTGGGTTTTCAGTCAGTCACCGTCTGATAATGTTTCTGATAAATGGCTTTATGAATTGGTAAACTCCATTGGTAAACAAAGCCAACGAGTTCAATGCTCTCCATACATTTCTTTGTCCCTCAGTCAATCCATATGGCTGATTTAATACAACACATGCCTCTAAGATGTTTAAAGTGTGATTTTTGTCTGTGCTTGTTGGCCTGCAGCCTTCTACCACTTAATATTTCCAGCACTATGGGGGTTATGATTAGCCATCAATACACGTTTGCTTATCCACTATTTTCTGCCAAGCTCAGACAATGCAGCAAAACAATCCTATAGAATGTGGAGTCCACAACAAACAAACTATTTTGGGGTGGATGGCTTAATTACTACCGAAGCCCCTTGGGCAGATGAAAGCCTTTATTTTCTATGAAACTCTGGTGGTAGAGAGCGCTTGGGCCAATAAAACCTGAAGGCAAACATAACATTTTGTGAGCCAGTTGTATTTAAAATGGGTGAGATTATACCTCGTCAAAGGCATAAATTATTTTGTTCTTGCTTATCTAATTCTATATTTTGTAGACAGGCTATTCAACACTAAATATCAATTATTATACTCCCTCAAAGCCGTCACACAAAGGTACATGTATTACAGCAGCTAATTATTACTTGTTCAATTTTTCACATTCCCCAGGACAGTGAGTGCAAATAACCACATCAAACTAACATTAGAGCTTTTAAACTGGCTGACTTAAAAAACTTTTATTGAAATAAAAGTGACTATTTGGAATTCATATACAAGTACTTGCAGTTGGAGTTCCAGCTGGCAGCATCAGCTCTATCAATGTCATGTGCCAATCTGACATAAAAAGATAACGGCATTATCAACAATGCTTTGCTTCCTAAACTCAATGTAATTTATTTTCAATTATTACTTTTCCTGCAGGAAGCTCCCCCAAGGACTTGACCATTGTCCAGGAAATGGGATCTTGATGTGAGTGATTTGAATATTACTACTGTATTCCAGCGGATTTATCTCGACACGGGTACTAACACTCTGTCGAAACAACAAATCACATCCAATGTGTCTTAGATTCACTCAGGAAACAATCTCGAAGGCTCAACAAGACCCAAAACCCAAGCTGACGTGACCGAAGTCTCCCTCTTATTGTCTCATTGTTATGATGGTGGGTAAGAAATCAAGATTGTCCCTGGAAGAATCTGAAGCATTTACAACCACTTCAACTTAGATAACACTGCTGGGGTAGTTGTGTTGTCTAAAGTAGCTACTGCAGCACCGCTTTTAACATAATGCATGATAAGTGGCTGCAAGAAAATAAAAACTGAATTGTTCAAAGTAAATTAATAACTAAATAAAAATATATTTGTGCAGATGTTACAAGGATGCAGTCATCTTACCTGGGGACACAGGCAGTAGAAGTCTCCCCCTCAGGGGCCTCTGGGGCAGGGCAGCAGAACTGGTGAAGCACTGTTTGGTTGCTGTGTGAAGAAGAGTGGAAACAGAATAAAAGAATAAATAGAAAGATCAACGGATGTCATAATGTACTTCTTTCATTTGGATTTTAGTTGTAAATATTTTAGTCTTATTTTCAAGATCAATTCCATCCCATACAATTGGAGTCTTTGTCAGAGTGCAAGCTAAGATGATCCTAACTTAATCAAATGTCTAATTCTGGGAATTAAGTTAAGTTCTATATACGAATCTTAAGTGAATGGATCGGTAATTGGGATTTTTTAAAGCTTGATTAATATTATTCCAAATAGTTTTCCAAGCTATTTCAGGGGAAATGGAGCTATAATCATTTTGCCAGGTTGTTTGCATTGCAAATGGTTGATAGAAACTTTGCATTATTTGAGAATACATTGTTGATACAGTTCCCTTGGTATTAGCGCTGTACAGTTGATTTGTAAAGTCATGTTTTGGGAGTTTAGAGTCCCATAGAACTCCATATGCCTTTAAGGCAGAACGAAGCTGCAAATATATTTTTTAAAAAAGGAAATCCAGGTAAATTATAGTTTTCCTTCAAATCTTGAAATGTAGGGAGACCATTAGTGTTGAATAACTGTCCAAGTAAATAAATTCCATTGTTCGACCACACTGGGTAGGCCACTGTCCGACCACCCAGCAATAAACTGTGGAATATGAAATACTGGAGTATGATAATGCCACTTTTTTTCGAAGTGAGTATTGTTGGTCACTAGTTTCCAAATTAGTAAGAGATTAGAAATAATAGGCCCAAAACACATTTTGGCTTGTTTAAATGGAACTTCTGCATAAATTAGTAATCTTGTAATCTGTGTGGGTAAACTAGTTTTTCTTCCAGAGCGCGCCAACAAGCATAATTTGTGGGGTCTAACCAAGATTTTAAATCCTACTGAAGTCTGAAAATAATTTAAGAATATAAGGAAACAACTGTGAAAGTTTACTAATAAAAAGTAGCACATCATCTATATAAATTGATGTATGGTGAATAGTAGAATTTATTCCATCCATCCATCCATCGTCAACCGCTTATCCTGCGTACAGTGTCGCGGGTAGAATTTATTATGAAAGTAAAATATTTGTGGATTGACGTACTTTTTCAGCAAGAGGCTTAAGGGATAAAGAAATAATAGAGGGGACAGAGGGCATCCCTGGAGACAACCTCTGGAAATAGTGAAATGTGAAGAGCAAACATTGCCTGATAACACCATTGCGCATGGGTTTGCATAAAGAACTTTAATATACCTAATAAATTGTTCACCAAGACCCATGTGACCTAATAAGGCCCAGAGATAATCCCATTCAAGTCTATCAAAAGCCTTTTCTGCGCCAAGCGTTAAAATTCCGCATGACGTCAGAAAATTTGAGGATTTAGAGGTGAAATAAAGGTCTGTAATAATCTTCTCATATTAGCTGAGCTAAAACGGCCTGTTTGATCACAGTGAATAAGTTTCCCAAGGTATTTGTTTAAACGGTGCATTAATACTTTGGTATATATCTTCATATCAACATCAATTAATGATATAGGCCGGTAACTAGCACATGATATTGGATCTTTATATTTTTTGAGAAGCAAAGATGTTAATGCTGTATTTGTTTGCTTTAAAAAATAGCCTCTTCTAATAGATCTATTTATCCATTTCCAAAAGCATGGGACCTAATTCAGACCAAAAGTTATATAAACCTGGTCCAGGAGATTTACCCAAATTAATTTTTTCCCCTTCCCATAGTTCTTTTAAGGAAATATTAGGAATAATTTGGAAGATTACAAATCGATTAACAAATGTCTTAAAATTGATTATTAATAGTTAATTGATAACGTAATGTTGACGGGACGCAAAAGGCGGAACTCACGGAAGTGCAGCGCCCGGACCGCCTGCGGAGCGTGCACAACAGAGAGACCAGTGTTCCCCTGTATCTGACACACCACAGCTGTGGAATGAATAACCACCCCACTACAATGTTACACAATCATTAATATCAATGCGCAAGTGATAATTTTAACTCGCACACTGCGCATCCTGTGTGTGAGGCCGAATGAATGAGAGAGAGAGAGAGCGGCAGAACATAACGGTGAAAGTTAGCAGAGGAATATATTAGCAGTAAGTTTCAGTCTGGTAGTAAACGTGCAGTGTAGATCACTGTGGCTGTCTGAAATCACCCACTACGCCATTTTGCTGTGCTGTCCGAATGTATAGTGATAATTATTATACCCTATATAGTCCACTCAATGTATCCCAGAATGCATTTTGAAAAGTAGTGTACAACCGATGGTCACTAACCAAGCCATATATACCATCATGCACTGCGCTGATAGAAAAAACTGATTGTCCTACGGCAATGACGTAATTAATGGCGCCGAAATAATGATCAGGATAGTGTTGTTTCAATAATGTGAGTGAGCTCACTGTATGGTGCTCTACGTACAACTCCCTACATAGGGGGTAGGGAGTAGTGAATGAGAGGGGATTTCGGACACAGCCCCTGTGTCCGTTAATAAATGTCTGTAGTTTCCCCAACGGCTGGAAAAGTGATAGTGTTAGCGCTCCTAAGCTAACGTCTCCCCTGTACAAGGGCTTGCTCTCTGTCACCCAGACTCTGGACTTTAGGGACAGAGCCTTCAGCGTCACAGCCCCCACCCTCTGGAACTCATCCCCACAGAGATCCGAAATGCTCCCTGTCTGGACACTTTAAAAAATCTACTAAAACCCAGCTCTTTACCAAGGCATTCAATCCTGAATGACTTTTTGTTGTTCTATGTGTAACTATGTGTAACTCGTCCCTGGATCCTGTGAAAGGCGCTAAAATATCTATTTATTTGTGTAACATTAGCTAAATTAGTATCAAAGTAATATTAATTAGCAGCTGTAAGTCATTACTAACTAACCTACTAGTCAAGGGTTGAAAACATCTGGTACAAGCTTAGACTAACCTGGTGTACAGCTATGTCCTGTACATATACTGTAGGCTATATCCTGATAATTAACTTTATATGTCCATTTTCAGAGGAGTCTGGATGTTAAAGAAATTAAGGACCATAGAGCTGAGGTTAATAAAGTAAATTAGAGACGCAAAATAGTCCTTTTAAGCTAATTAGCAGATGTTTCTTTTGGATTTTAACGCGCAAATTAAATGCTTAGTAATTAATAATCGTTTTATAATCGAATCGCAGGGCTCTGAATCGTAATCGAATCGAATTGTGAGGTGCCCAGAGATTCCCACCCCTAGGCCTTTCCCTGTTTTGCCTCCATGCCTGTGTGCTATTTTCTCACTCGTTCTTGCTTTAGCCTTCTGGTTTAGTCAGTCTTCTTGTGTGATTGCCCTCAGAAACTACTTATTTTATGATTATTGACCAAGGAAAGATTGTTTCACCACCAGTCTGGAATGTTTGTTTATTTTGAGTCCATGTTTCAGAGCGGCTCTCTCCAGTGCTGCTACAGCGTTTATTTATAGAGAGACTTTTAGGATTATCCTAGTAGCATAAAATCACTGGCGCATTGTCGGTTTGGTTGGCAATCAGAAGACAATGGCTGCCTGGATTTGAGCCAGTGACAGCTTTGTTATCCACTTTACAGCAGTCTTGCTAACACCGGCCCTTGGTACAGCCAGGTGTCTTTTACATTTACAGTACATACATTCCACTAGCAGTCAATCATCAGTTGCCACTGATGATAGACAGATGAAAACTGTAGAATATTAGTCAGTTAGGATACATGTAAGATGGGTTTCCTTCTTTTTTATTGAGGCATGTCAGAGGGAGAATAAAAGCTCCAGATTAAGTGAAAGGCCACTTTTAATGTGCATTCCTTTGCTTTTGATGTGTTTGTCTGTGTTCACTTGATCTGAAAATGATATAAAGGGAGAGACACAGACAAACAGTACAATGGACTTAGTCTGAGTGTTTCATTGCCATGGAGATGGACACAAAGAAAGACAAGGTTTCACTGTTTCAGCACAGACAGACAGAGAGTGAATGTGTCACCACCATGGACAGAGACAGAGGAAGAGACAGTGTGGAGGATCCATAAAAGATATTTGCTTCTGGAAAGTTTATTACTTTGAATCAAGGAGAAAATCCTAAAAAAATAAATTATAAAAACTATGGCTACCACACATAGCAAAATTTGGTTGAAATTTTTATAAGCAAGTAAGGCTACAACTTATTATTTTTATCGTCCATTTGTCTGCCCTATTCTCTCGATTAATTTTTGAATGATCTGACTATCAGTCTAAAACCCAAACATATTCAGTGTACTATCATATACGACAATGAAACATTTCAGAAGCTGAAACCAGAGAACATTTGGCATTTCTGCTTAATAAATGACTTAAACATTTAAGACATTATCAAAATAGCAGATGTTTAATTTTCTGTTTCTGTTGTTGTTAATCAATTGGCTGACCAATCTTTTTTGCTCTAAAGCAATAGCAGTAATATCCTCTTTTGTCCTCTCATTTGTATCCACCTTCCAGCAAGGTTATAACATTTTAAAGTTTTACCCTACAGCTCACCACAATGTTGAGGTTGCGTTTCAAGAAGTATGCCAAGTTTTAGCACTTTTTGGCAAGTTTTCGCCTTGCCTGGGTTGAGAGTTTTAAGAAGCATAAAGGTGCACTCTCAGCTGCTAGGACAGCACATTTCTCTAACATTAATACTCACAGTTTCGAAAAATGTCCCCTGACACCTTTACCAGCCTTGTAACTGCTTCCAATCCTACAACCTGTATATTTGACCCTATACAGTCTTTTTTTTTTTAAGGAACTTATCCAACAACAATCTTTTTTGACACATTTCAACATGGCTTTCAATCCCCCCATTCTACTCAAACTTCCTTGACCAGAGTAGTCAATGATCTACTAATTACTGTTGATTCTGACTTAACATCATTGTTGTTGCTTCTTGACTTGAATGCAGTGTTTGACACCGTGGACCACAGTATACTTTTAAGCCACTTGGAAAAGCATATTGGTATCCAGGGGATGGAGCTGAGATGGCTTGACTATATATTTATCAAATAGAACTCAACATGTTAGCTACAATTGTTTGGTGTACCCAAGGGATCAGTCCTTGGCCCTGTGCTTTTATCTATCTATATGCTTCCCCTTGGTGAATACAGTGTTATTTTCATTGCTAGGCTTATAATACACAGCTATATGAACTTGTGAAGCCTTTCCCAACTCTTAAATTTAGAGGCATGTCTATTAGTCTACTGGAAAAATATGGGCATTTGTATGAGAATCTGTATGTTAACACTGATGGATGTATTATAACATTACATGTTAAAGAAGCACGTTCAGTTGAAATCTTTAAATCAAAAGTGAAAACCTACCTTTTTTCACTTCATTATAGCCTAGAACGTAGACCTTCGTCTACATTCTAGGCTTATGTACTGTTTTTATTTGCAATGTGTATTGGGACCGTGCTGCATGATGATTCTGCACTTTAAATAAAATAAATTCATACGAAATGATTAACTGATTAAAGGAGAGGTTAGTTTGAGGGTTTCTTTTAAACTTTCCACTTCCAGTACCTGACTATGACACAGAAGTGCTTATATATTGATTTTAATGGGAAAACTGCAAAACTACTGGCATGTTTCAAAATGTGTCCTCCACCTTTTGGCTGATGATAAATAAGTATAATTTACAGGATAGTGAAAGAAGCAAGTCTACCAATAAAGCTTCAAAGCATTTTTTAAAAGACATTCCCCTATTTTAGTGGAACGTACTGTAGATATACAGTCATGAGTTCAGGTGATACTGAAATGTAGCAAGGAAAGGGCAAGGATATCAAATATTAATGTGTATGTGAGAAAGCTGTGGGTGCATTTGCTTTCCTCCCTCCATCAGTATGTCCTCTCCTTCAACCTGCCTCACATTCCTGACTTTCAGGCTTCATCCATCTCACTCTTTAGTATCACCCCCTCCCACCACTCTCCTGCTCTCCTCCTGTCCCTTTTACAATGATTTTCCATCACTCTCTGTGACTCCCCTTCCCCCTGTTCTGGGTCTTACAGGCACGGTGTGTTATGCAAGAGAGCAATTTGCTCAATTACTCTTGCTGTCAGAAGATGAAGCCAGTAAAAAAAAAAAAGCAGTCGCTTTCCATATGATAGGTCATATCCCTGGACACAGGACATGAAGAAGGACGGAGAGCAGAGAGGTGAGAAATAATGATTAGAAAGCAAGGCCAATACTCCCAGCAGCAACCACCACTCCATCCCTTTTCGCCGCTCTGGTGCCTTTTTATCTTCTGCCCTGTAGTCACTCTCCCTGCCCTCATCTTTTTCTGTTTCCCTTCCTGTCTGTCTCCTGGGAGAAGAGAGAGAAAACAACGAGACCAATATGTCTTCTTACATACCTCCTTCAAGAGCATGACTGCTGATTCATCTCAAGAACACTTCAATGTGTTCATTCTAACCACCTGCTCTCGGTGCTGTGAAGGTTTGAATTTTTATGCTAGGCAGTCTGAAACAGAGAGAAAGAACTAAAAAATAGAGGTTGGGGGTTTTCGACAGCAACAATAACAGACAGTGATAGCAATAACAATTCCCACTGTTAACGGCTCCTCTAATTGTGTTCGCCTTAACGACCATGACACCGCTGTGGCTGTTTTTAATAGGTCGAGAACACAGATGGTTTCTGAGGGGACACAGATTACTGAGACAGTTGGAAACAGCAGAGCCACTTGTTCACACAGATAGGTGTATATTCTGCAGGACAAGGTATAAAGGTATATCTAGGTTAATATACACAAATCAATTGTGTTGCATTAATGCTGTTGTAATTTTATTTACTAGCTGAAAATTTACAGAAAACTTACCCAAACCTAATAAAGTCTGGGAATCACATCCACAGTGTTGGCCCCCTGGTAATTCTTCAGGATATGACTTAAACTTCTCCTATTACAAACATGCAAACTTAATAATGGAATATATTTTAGGACTTTTGGCTAGAATATCTTTTTCATAGAGTCACACAATCAGTGGCTTGAGTATACTTACATAGTTTTAACATTTTGAGGAATATGCTGATTCAAATTCATAACATTGTAATTTTACAGAGGTTTATGTCTTAATGCTAAACTAGGTTAATGGGTTGCTAGTGGTATCAACCTTCTCATCTATCTCTCAGCAAGTGAGCAAATAATCGTATTTCCAAAAATGGCACAATATTTTTTTTACCCATTATGGTTGGGGCAATGTGACTAATAATAGAACAGTATTTCTAGTTCTAGTAACTTACAACTCATGTTTATAAGAAAACAAACTGCAGTGACATACAGTACCTTACTGTCTATAGAGTTACCCTGGTCTTATTGGAGCTTAAATCTTTGGACAACAACTCTTTATCATAAAAAAAGTACAAAAATGCTGCCAGCTTACTTCACACCTATAAAATCTTTTTTTATGTCATAGTTTTGAGATGATCCTAGCATTACTTATGCATCATTTTCCTGCTCTAGTTTCAAATGCGTGCGCTCACTTTGACATGCGTCTGACTTTGAGTGCTGACTGATATATAAAGACGGCATAATCTCAGACACTCCAAATGTGCGGAGTCGTCCTTTTCTTGACAATAGCATGGGAAAAAAGCAGAGGGAATTTGAATTTAAACAATGGGTTTTATTGGCAAGGAGGGTGAAGCAGGTTTGGTTGCCTCTGATGATGACACAGTCGCTGCCATACTGACATATATCCACACTTGGACAAACTGTGTCAATACCATCCTTCCATCTATCTATCCCACAATCCCACAACATAGGTGCCATTCTTTGAGGGGCACGAATGGTCCAAAAACGGAATTCTTGTTCACACAGACAACTATACCGCTGTTGACATCATAAACAAAGGTTGACTTTATATCATTAAGTGTATCTGCAAACTGACCTTAATCTCAGCCCAACGTCAATGCATCATGCCGCCCACATTCCAGGCATCTAAAACTCCATTGCTGACTCCCACTCCTGTTTCTCTTTCCAACAATTCTAATCCCTGGCACAAGACTCGGCGGTCCATCAGTTTTCAGCATGATCTTTATCTAAACCCCCAGCTTCTCCTTCTGATCTCTGCCTCACTACAATCAATAGTCTCACTCTTAAAAGCCTCTCATTGTACTATTCAGGATGAATGGTGAACCTTCAATACCTCGTTCGGCCTGCTATTTCATTCCATCATCATCATAATGTCCATAATCATAACATCATAATGTTAACTAACTCCATCACTTATGCTCACTCAGTTCTCAAAACCAAAAAACCCATGTGGACCATAGCGATATAAACTTCTTCACCCAAAAGCTCCTGCGCTTCATCTCACACCCCGAATCAGGGATCTCTCCTGTGTTCCTTCATCCATCCCCTCTCGACCCTTTGATCCCTCCCCTTGACCCCTTCATCCTATCCTTCCCGAACCCTTTTGCTATCCGAATAAACTACCTTTTATGTCGCACAACTGTCTTTGTTAGTGAACACCATATTTAAGAAAAACACCTCACAGGAACTCTTTTTATCTTTTAAAGCACCTTCCTTTTGATTCATCTTAACTATCTGTCTCTTTCTGCTTTGATCTCTGGCCTCTCACAGTTTTTTCCCCATTTTTCCATATTTCTGCTCAGTTTTACTATCACCTCTATACCTCCACTCAAAAACAGCTTGAAAGCATCAAGTTTGATTTACGTGGGGACCTTTTTAAAAGGCACTGCTGTGCTACAGAGATAGCACATACCCGACCAAAACTGCATAAAAGTCAGCTATCATGGCATATATCAGGAATCTGTTCATGCTATAAACAAGCTGCACTGATATGAGAAGACTAGGAGCTATAATTTTCTAATTAATCTCTGCACTTCTTTCCCACACACACAGACGCACTTTGTAATGACGATCCACCCATTCCCATGTACAGGATTACAAAAACATTTCTTCTACATCAACAGGAATTCTTCTCCATGCCTTTGAATCAGAAAATTTGCAAACCCTTGCTTCTAGTTTCAAACACAGACACAGCACACAGCGTTTGATCAATGCGGGTGCTGAAGATTAAACTCAACTTGCATGACCTGCTTTCTGATCTTCCACACCACTGACTTAGTTCCCCTTGTGGCCTAAACTCGCTAATACCACCTATAAAAAATCTATAAGCTTTTATAAGCTCTTCCAACCACTGGGTCTGTTTGAGGGAGAATGTAATCTGCACACCATGTTTTCATTGTATTTTGTTTTAACTTCTCTTGTCTAATGTGTTTGTCAATGCGCTCCTCCTTGTGTTGAATTCAGCTTTACTGTGTCAATAGCTCTCCGGCTGATTCAATTCGGCTCAAGACAGAAAAAGATCTGTGTGTGTGCACTGAAGCGATACAGTTTGAAGCATGGGACAGAGAGGGAGAAGAAGGATCAAAGCTCGCAATAATTGAAGGATTAGTTTTCACAGACCATTTCCTTGGCAGTCAGGAAAGAAAATAGCTGCGAATATGTTCGCTCATTGAAACATAAACCATGCCATATTAAGAGTCTGCACCTGAAGGCCAAACATGGTAAATGCAAATACAATTGACCTTGGAGGAAGCAAACATAGTAACAACAGTGGTAAGGCTGAGGCATTATAGGTTGCATATAAGTGCTTCCTTAAAAAGTTTGTTTTTTGTGTGTTTGTTGCCATTATTTCTTTTCCATCTTTGTTTTGGTGTAACATTTTGGAATAAATGAATTTTAGAGTCAAATCAAGAGCAGACTTTAGAAATGGAAAGAAAAACATTTATGTATATCAATAGTAATTTCAGTTCAAAATAAACGAAAACTACCTTCTATTGAAAACAGATTTCAAACCAAGCAAGTCTGTCAGTCATGCATACTTATTTCACGCATAGAAAAAGTTAAAAGATACATATAGATCGTTACAATCCTTGATGAATGATTTAGGTCAGTTAATATATCATATGCATTCCACAAGTCAAATCATCTCTTGGCAGTAAGAGAACCATGTTTTGATCATAAATAAAATAAAAAAAGGCACTCAAGATGATTCTGAAATACTTCAGCTCAAATTGGCAAATTGGCAGTTGCTGTAAGTGCTAGTTTATCACTATGCTTTACAGACTGAAAGTGTGTGGATTATTGGCAGAAACATTTCCTTGAACAAAATCAGACGTCGCTTGTACAAGCACTGCACCAATCTTACAAACACACACACACAGATACACACCTCAAAATTCTGTCCTGAAAGGCTACCATTCAATCCCTTTAAACACACACAGTGAATTAAAAAAAGCTTCTTTGAAAGGTTTACGTCAGCATGGACTCTTGGGCCATTCCAAGCGGCTTAGCTCATCTTCTGCAAGCAAAACTGAGAGAGCTGAAGATGGACGAGAGAGCACGACCACTTTTCCTAAGAGAAAGCTAACAAAAGAGGACGAAAAAACATTTCGTTCTTGTATTCAGTCCCTTTAAAAGAAAACTCCTGACGATGCCAGAGTCAGGAAAGCAGCAAAATCTAACTTAATCACACTTTCCTCATTGTGACCTACTTGATTCCACTTGACACTGACAGTGTATATATGAAACCATTTCACTATCATATCTTGAGATCACAGTTATAACACATAAGCTGGTTAGGTTTCAGAGCAAAAGAGAAGCAAATGTGACATGTTTGAAAAAGCATCTGACCCATTTGAAGTTTTTTTGAATATTTACCAGGCCAAATATCAGCAGTGTCATTGGTTTTGGGATATTCTCAGCAGCTACATGAGTTCCGTAGAAGAAAAATTATACACTATCAAAAATATCAAAGGTAAATGTCAAGTTTTGATTTCATCCCCTAAAAATCAAAGAAAGAGTTGTTCTTTCAAGGCTCTCAACATTTTACACTCCTCTTCATCTCAAATCCCAACTGTTGGTCCCTCTTCAATAAAACTTAAAAGAGAAGCCTTTGACGGGGGAGGCAAAACAAGCAGAGAAGGAGAGAGCTGAGCCTGGGGGGAAGAACAGGAGTGAACCACTTCCTGCCGCTCACTTGTCAGAGAGAGCTCCTTCAGCTGAAAGGTTTCAAGCCAGACATTGAGCTGAAGTTTGTCTTTTAAAATAAAAATATGTTGTTCTTTAACCAAATTTTTTGCAGCATAGTGACAGATGTGTTTTTAGTCTATACACAGTGGCAGACATTACAAACAGTCAGGGAAGAAGAGAAATTAAGAGTTAGCTTGCAAACATCGTTAGCTAGCTACTTTAACTTAAATGAATCTCATACTGCTCTAAAATGTAACTAATATGCATTTATATGTTTGTGTACAGGGTTGGGGAGTAACTGATTACATGTAACGGCGTTACGTAATCAGGATACAAAAAAAATTTAACTGTATTCCGTTACAGTACAGCAAATAAAGATGTAATCAGATGTAGTGGGACAACGGTGTGGATTTGTGCATTTCATATTAAATAAATTTGGAGCTACTCCAAATCCCTCTTTTCCTCTCCCAGAGAGGAGCAGGGGGGTTAAAGATCAACTTCAACAGACTGCTAAAGAGACCCCAACGGAAGAGGGGTGGAAAAGTTGCTTTCTCTAAGTGCTATCCCTGACCATAAAACTGGCACCCTTTTGATTCCGAAGCTGATAACGCGGTGACTGACTGTTAAACTGACAAAAGGGAAAGTAACCAGAGATTACAAACAGCCTATCGGAAAGCCCCCCCCCCCCCCCCCCCCCCCACACACACACACACACGCCGTGGCAACTGACCTTGCTCTGTGTTTCATTACCCCATCAAAGGGATACTCCTTGTCTCACCTAAGTGTGACATAACCCAGGAAGCCGAACTTTAAATAACCAAAGACTGGAGTCTCCAAAGACTCAAAGCATTTAATTAAGTTTAATTAAATCTTTTAGTTACTTGATTACATTTGCCTCTATTTGAGTAGTTATGTTACCATGTTGTTGCTATCTGTTGTTGATATTAGTGCTGAAAAGAATCTAAATAAGTTACTTTTGTAGTGTTTTTATTTTCAGCAAGGTTAAGGACACTCCGTCATTTAATGTGTAACCAATACTTGTTCACAATACTTTCTCACAAAATTCCTTTAGAAATGATGATAAAGAAATGTCATACTATATAATCGCCGGCTTGAATTTAAGGCTGAATAACTAAATTCCCCAGTTCCTAAGAAGAGATGGTCTTGGATTAATCTAAGCTTTCCTCATGTAAGTGGACGAAATAAGTATTACATACCATCGTTGGAAATTCCGTTAATGTATAAATATCCTGACCAATAATGTGACAATTGTTTCCTGTTACCAAATGCTTAACTTAGAACGGTACAACCGTTTGACCATTGAGGTTTGATTGTGGAAAATATTTGATTATAATACGCGCAAATAGAAAAAATTCTTTTCTTTTAGACATTAAGTTTAGAAAGGCAGTCCCTCGGGAAACCTGAAACGCCCTCTGGGGAACCACGCCCCAGGCAACAAAAGAGCGACACGCGACTTCGTTCGCTCTCTGCTCTGCTCTTCCCCTCGTGCCCTGGTCTCTTTCTGCTCTCTGGACGCTTCGGCACGCAACGCCTAAGAGGTCGGCCAGCGCAACAGGCCTTTGTTCGCTTGAAGCTACACACGCGAAGTGCCGTGACATCGATCTGCACCTCAGTTTGTTTTATTTTCTTTCTTTCTTTTGTTTTGTTAAAGTTATCAGTCCGTTAAGTTACACTGGACTAATTCAGGAAGCCACGTGGTCTCGCCAGCGGCAATGAAGGAAACCTGAAAACAGCCGAATTGCCAGACGGAGGACGGCGTTTTCTTCAGACACGGAGAACCCCGGAGAATCCCAAGCAAAAAGCCAGGATTGGGCAGCTAGCGTGGGACCCATGCAACAGGCCAAAGCAGGCCGTCAACAAGCCGTAAGACCTAACAAACATTCTGTGGTCAGAGATGTCCCGTAATGTTAATATTTCCTTTTAACTCCTAAACTCATAGCTTACATTCATTAGTTCTCCTCTGCCATATGAGTCAAATGCTTCCCACAATCGAACCTCCATTTCTCATTGTTCAGCCATTGTTTAGTTTCCCTGTATTTAACCACCCTTTTATATCGCATTAGTTAGAGAATAAATTCACTGTAATATAATCAAGAACTGTGTGTGTTGCCTATTTCCACATCCCTGCCAAGAGAATTGACCCTTTAGATGTGAGACCGACTGATTGATTTAAGATAATTATTAGCGATTATTAACTAACTGATCACTAGTAATAATTGTATAATTATTAAAAGCTACCTAGAGGTCCGGAGACTCTAGGATTATAACAACTCCGGTGGTGCCCTGAAACGAGGAATATTTTTTTGATTTTGTGAATATTAAAATTCATAATTGGGTATTAATTCTCATAAATTTATTAAAATTCATAACTAATTTAGCCATGCTACACAGATTACAGGTACATTTTGAAACACATTTTGTTATTTGCCTCCATATATGTTTTTATATACAGTCTATGTACGTGTTTCTGTAAAAACCTAAAGCTAGGGAGGGACGTGTTGCAGGTATTGATAGGCATTTACAGTCGCCAGTAATGCCGAATGTGTGTTTACGTCCCCACCCCATCATGCAGACTCTGTGCAGACTGGTTCCAGCTCCCAGTGAGTGAACACGGCAGCTGGACCAGGACCGAGCACAGCCTCCGAGACCGACAGAGGCCAGTTTGACCACTGGGGATACAGTACCGAAGGTGGTTTGGCTCTTGGCAACCCGGGGCTGAGTAAGCCTATAAGACCGCTAGCAGCACGGCTAACCGACCGAAGCAACCAGCCACCAATACAGGCAGAATGGCTACAGTTAGCAGTTTAGCAAAAAGTAAAGCTATCACAGAGCTCTGTGTAAATCATCTCAGTAAGTTATTGGATTCCCTGTTGGTTGTTGAGGCTGTGTTCGGTCCTGTTCATGCTGTGTTCACTGGGAGGCTGCTGAGCGAGGTTTCGTTGCCCACTCGCCCGGCTACGGTTCCCAGTCAGGCGCCGCACACCGTGTAACTTAAACACCATTATAACATTACAGTCTATGATAAACACTAACACTCCCCCGGTGGTCCGATCTCCCAGTACAGCAGAGTAAGCGAATTTGACCAGTGGTTGCACAGCTAACTGAGCTAATAACAGCAGCTAGATAGCTTGTTAACTCACTTCAGCAACAAGTAAATCTATCTGTCCATCAGGAAACTCTGTGAATCACAGTGTTGAGGCAGAGCAGCCAGGGCACATCAGAGAGAAAACTAGCAAATTTTTTCTCCATATTTCTAATATTTCTCCATCAAATATGATCCAGTTTCACCAGAATCAGTGAAGAAAGTTGTGTTTTTGTACAGTAATCAGTGGGGCCCGGCGAAACACTATGCTTCAGCAGCTTCATATTGTTTTCATTGGATGCTAAATTAATACAAGTGCAGAATGAGTAATCAAAATTGTAAAATGGTTTTCCAAATGACAAACTTAAATATCATCAAGAATACCTACAAAACAATGTTTTTGTAATGAAAACTGCATTTTATTTAATGTTGCTTTAGTAAAATGTAGCCTTTTTCACAATGAAAAATAGTATGGTATGGAGTAATGTTTGTTGTACACAACGTCAAAACATCAAAAGTGCACCACATGTGGCAAGCCATGTATGTGTTTATGTAGGAGATAAGAGTGAGAGCACACGCATGCATTAACATGAGTAAAACAGATTTGGGGAGCGCCTATTTACTGGATCTTTTCAGGGGCCCATTTATTTCTGTGGGCGGGCCTGAGTGACTTTATATCTGCACTGTGACTTCTTTCAGAGCATACAAACACCGTAAAGTACAGTAGTTAGTTAGTGGGCTGCTTTGAGCTGCTCTTCATTCTGCGCACTAACTTGTGCAATCTGCTCATGCAATAAGTCTGAAACCACTATTAGTGGAGCACGTAGCTCAGACATTTTTACAATGATATCACTAGAGAGTGAAAAAGTTTTTAAAAATCACTAAACGATACATTTCAGCTAGTAGCAGAAAAACACTATTACTCATTTTCCCATGAAAGCAGCAGATTTTCCTACTGTTCATCGAATCTCCAGCTGGTGCCTCCACTATTGAGCAGTTTTAGCAGCTCTCGTATCGAGCATCACGCTACACTGTTGCTGCAGGGCCATCTGCTGAAGACTTGGCAGTGGGTCAAATTTCACAGATATTTTCCACGCTTCATGCTGATGCTAGACAGCTATCAAACTGACGTGGTTGTCATAAATGAGCAAGGGCTTGGGCTGATGAGGAAAATCCCATCAACCAGATCAGCAACAGCAGCCATACATTTTGTGTGTAAATGATCATTTATATGGGAGGCACAGAACTTGAGTTTGTGATGATGGTCCTGGTTTTCTGTGCAAGGAAGAAAAATACGTTTTTGTGCATAGATAGTAAAAGGATGAGGAAGAGATGTAGGCGGATGATGGGGGAGACATGACAAAAACATCACCCACATACAATAACTTCTTTACTCCAGTTCCCACACGTATGACTCATTCAGACTTAACGTCCTGCATATCTCATTTGCTTCTTTTAGGATTTGGAAGTTGAATCCTCCAATGACATCACTGATAGAGTCATCTGCTCCTCCCCCCGGCACTGCGTACCTGATGATGTAATCCTGGCATCAGGCATCACAGGGTTGACAGACGGGGCATTAGTGATATAACCACAGTGCAGGGGAAGGGCAAGATGCTTTTATAGTCATCTGATTGTGAAGACAATCTACTATGTGGCAAACCAAAATGCTTATTAAATGTCACAGGTAACACACCAACGAGGGACATACACACACACACACAAAATTTTGTGCATAGGCAGTCATTTCTACCTGTGGCCTCCAGGAAATTATTAAATTCTACATTCAAACAGGCATTTCATGCAAGGTAACAATCCCCTCTCTGTTATATAATGCAACAAAAACTGCAGGAAAGCGTACAGACAAGTATAACATTTTAAAAGCGACACATATAAATCAAAGGTAATTGGATAAAGGAATGTCGGTCTACGGGTGTGAAGAATGCAAATGAATGATCAAGTATAGGGGTAAATTAGTAGCGAACTGAATATGTACCATTTTTTCTCTTGCACAGTACAATAAATCATGCTTGAGCTTTGGCTGAGGCTTTGTGTGATGTGTCGGGAAGACCAGGAAAGCCGATTGGACATGCTGTGCCTGTTCCGATCAGCTCTGCAATGCCTCGCAGCCTTAGGTGGATGGCTTTGAACATTACTCTGGGTCGTAAAGTTAACCATACCTGACATTTCCCTAGGCAAGTGTGTGTCTGTGCATGGCGTGTTTGTTTGAGTATGCAATGCATCAGTGGAAAGGGAGATTAGGTTGGATATGGAATAATGGCCAACAAGGGAACCCCAATAATACTACCAATAAACATTGCTTATTTAAGGCGATATGTAAACTGTAAATCATACACACATGCACGTAAGAACCCTTAACAATGACCTAAAGAAACCTTGCAGTTGCAACTTGAGCTAGAGCCAAACAATCAATCTTTTTTATATTAATTTAGAATCGTGCAATTTTCATTCTCAAAAAGCTGTGTTAACATTTAGTTAACATTCCTGTAAAATTAATGCAAAACGCCTGTTCAAGGCATATCCAAAGTAAATTGAATGTAGTTCTTGAACCATTTGGAGTATATGCATGGTTTTGGGCTTCTCTGAAAGATAACACTGGAGTGTCTGGAGTGTCTAACCCAAAAGTCAGAATGCATGTAAGTGCTACAGGAATTGATTAATATAAGTTTAAACACACTAAAACTAATATATTTTTAATTTCCGCTTGAAAATGCTTGCTAACAAATTCATGCAAACAACTATTACTATTACTGTTACTTATTAGCTGGAAAACACTGTAGGACCACAGGATGAAGCATTACCTAGTCCTAGTTTAAATTTCATATCAATACCATGAAAAATGACTATTTTACACAGGTTTTTCTGAGTGTATGTCTTAGCGTATTTTTTCAAAAACAGCACTGCCCCTTGGCAGCATGCAGCTGCTGCGGCATCGCTCCGTATTAACCGGTAGCTCGACGCAGTTGTGTTTTTTTGCTGGTAGATCATGAACTTCCTACTTAAAGCTGGATATAGTTATTTTCAGAATTTTATTGGCTACGCGAAGTTCCAATCATCGGCACAATTGCTTGCAATTGGCTCGGTCTACCCACGAAATAATAGGGGCTGGCCCTTCCTTACAGCGCAGGCTCTTGTTGGCTATCGTAGATGTTTACATTCAAATCGGCGTTATTATGGTTATAATGACAAAAGAGTCACGTCTGCCAGCAAATATGAAATGATGTGGCAGCAGTCCCTGGGGATTTATTGATGGAATAATGTGTTTTGGACTAAATGTTTTTACTGGATTGGATCATCTGGACCTTTGACAATGTAACAAGACCAATTTTTGTTGGAATTCAATCGATCGGTGGATTACTATGAGGCATCATAGGTGAGTCTCGTGAATTTTGCTTGTACTGGTTGGTCTGACAGAAGCGTTGATTGTACTCGCTGTGGTGATTGTATCTTGAAATGGTTTGCATTGGTCGAATCACGAGGATTTTAGCTTTCAAACAGTGTATCATATGAGTATGAAGTTAACATAGCAGTTGTGTGCACATACCGAAAGCTGCTGCCAGGACCTGACGGCCCGTGGGCGGGCCGTTGGAATGTTAAGAGGTTAAACATAACACAACAGTATCTTAACAAGCTGTAGTGAATAAAAGTTTAAGTCAGTGACTATTGATTTCACCAGATGTAAAGACAAAAGTCACCAGTAAATTTATTCACCTGTATTAACATAATTAAGGTTAAACTGGGAGTTGACAAAACAAACAAATAGTTCCTCATGTTTGCTCTGTCTGTACGTTTTGGTCAAAGGTTTTTGGGATGAAGAAACACCCATTTGTATAATTTTTGACATTTGAAAAATTAAGGACTGAGTTAAGGAGTGTCTTTCTGCAGTTCATAAAAGACTAGCAGAGTGGTGTGTCTTCTGAATATAAAACTAGCACGTAGCTAGCAGGTAGCTCAGCAGTTGTAAATGACACACAGCTGACGTCTGAGTCTCCCAGTTAAACTTCCAAGCATATCATATGATCATTTTTAAGCTTTTTCGCCTTAAGAGCTCTGAATTGAGACCTCCAGGATTTGGGGCTGTGAAGTAGTCTGTCCTGTCAGTCAGTGAAGCTGATGTAATTGTTATCACAAGCAGCTAAAGTGCAGATTTGAGGCTGTGAAGTATTCTGTCCAGCTAGTCTAAGAAGCTAACGTTGAAGTTAAACGTTAACATTAAAGTTAAAGTTAAAGTTGCAGCCATGTCCATCTGTGAAGAGCTGTTCTGTAATCTCAAGAGCTGATTTCAAAACATTGTCAGATGTTACCAGCAGTTTGTCATTATTATCATAATTGGCCAACTATACAGCTGTTATCAGTTAATACTGTATAATGCCACTTTTGAATGTCATGGTTATATTTGAATATTATTAAGTAATGTCAAGTGTGCCTCTTTTATCACCAACACTTTAATAAATGTGAACTAAATGTTTTTGACAGAATACTATGCAAGTTTACTTAGAAATTTACTTTTGTCTCACTGAACCCCCTCGTTGAATGCATACATATGCACACACACACAGATGCACACTGGTACACATGGTGCAAAACAATTAGGATTGTATGTTGAGGGATTTTCAGCACTAAGCTCTCAGGAGGTGAAATCTCTGCGACAGATGGGTGGACATTTTTCCATAACTGCACACAGTACCTTCTTTCAAAAATCCGTTTTCCCTGAGCTGCAGAGGTCATTAGCTCACTGATCAATGAGAGTTGTGCCACAGCATTATCTGCCTTTGAGGAACCCTACCATCTTAGAGGGGCAAACACTAGAGTAACAGTGCAGACTATGAGTAACACACTGTTAAATTATGCATAATTTTCAAGACATTTGTGAGTGTTAGTCAATGGTAAACACATCTGTTACGTTACAACACCATGTACGTTAGCAGCTGCTAACTGACAGCTAATAGCACGCTTTGAGTTGAAAGATAAAACTGGTTGTAATACACTAGAGAGCCATTAACATGGTGTGATATGAGGGATGTATTATCAAGTGCTATACTTATCACATCTTCATGTTATCACTTTTACTTCAACAATAACAACTGTGCCAGTGTTACTGTATTATAACTGTATTGTTGATCAGCAGCTGTTAAAGTGGCAAGCTCCTTAAAATAAAATGTAGCCTAATTGTTTGTTCACCAAGGATAGTCTTTTATGTAAATGATAGGAGAGATTAGTTTTGATAATAAATAAATAAGTAGGCTATATCATCTTTAAACATAATAAAATTGTAATTTTGACATTTCTATCAGACTAATGATAATAAAACTGTAAGGATGTGCAGAGTAACAAAGGGAAGGAGCTTTGATTATTTAGTCAATTCTGCTAACATTATGCAATCAGGTTGAGTGACGCCAGATGACAACACTGATGGCATTTCCATTTGCAACCACAATGCTGAAATATACGGTCTGCATACTAATGACACACACACACTCTCACTGATTGCTCATTAGGCCTACTGTTCATTTGCATGAAGATTAAATGAAATGCATCAGTCAGATGTGTGAATAATTTACCTCCAGCCGTGTAAGAGGTGACTCACTATTCATCTTGTGAAACATGACTAAAAGCAAAAACATATTAAAATGTGCCGTAATGTGGGTGTGTAATATTTACATATAAAAGATGATGTCATCTGAGGCACCTGGAAGTGTCAAGGACGTGGATGATACGTCTGTCTATCAGTGAGATGGCATCTTGCCAGTTACAGCGGACTGCCAGTTGGGAGCCATGTTTAAAATAAAATAAAATTTGTGGTTGGGCCAAACTTTGTCATTTTGATTGATTGAGAATCATAGAGGCAGAGGACGCTGAAAAGAAACTGTTTTGCATTTTAGCCAACTTAAGATGAAAGTGGGACAACATTTGGACACTTCATCCCTGTGAGGCTTCTCAGTGTGATTTGTGAAATGATTCCGGCCCTGTCCTATTTTTAATCTGTCTAATTATTTACCCTGTCTGTCATTCTGTTTTTGTATTTACATTATGTACCTTTTTTAACCATGTTCTCCATTATCATCTTCCCCTCTAGTTCTGAACAAAATATCTGGCAACCTGAAAGGTGCAGAAAGGCAGCCAAAATATACCACCAATCAAAAGCTGCTTGCTAGAACTGACACACATAATTAGTAAATACATCCACAGAATTGTATTTTTTTGTTATCTCCACCAGGCATAAGCCTTTGGATCGTGTGTGTATATGTGTGTGTGTTTGTCCAAGGCTAATCTTGCATACTACTACGACACATCAGTCTAATATCTTTTGTGCACATTTATGACTATATGCTCAAGGACCTCTCACTCCCCTTAACTAGCCGGAAGGTAAGTATGTTAGTTAGTCAAGTTATGAATGTGAGGTAAGTTAAACATCCATCTATCCATCGTCAACCACTTATCCTGCTTACAGGGTTGCGGGGGAAGTTAAACATAACTTGTGCATATAAGTTAAAAAAAGTCAACATTGACCTGTGTTAAGTCTTGTGTTTATCTGACCCATTTATCCACCCCGACTTTGTCCCTCCACAGATTTTTATATAACATCGCCTGATATTTTTTCTCTATGACATACATAAAATGACATGCCATCTCTGCACAATATAAGTCAGAAGATACTAGTAAATGGCGTGACGTACATGATGTGCAATAACACAAAAATCACTTAAGGCATTGGCATGTTATTCACATGCCCTCTGGTGATCCCAGACTTTTTGTTTAATGAATTGTTTTCCCATGCTTCCAATCACATTCCTGAGAAATACATATTTGGCTTATAGTAATTCTACACCATTTGCAAAGAGTAGAGTGTACTTATTTATTTATATTCTGCAGTATAATCTAATTTAATAATGGTGATATGTTCGCTAAATTGGATCAAACCAACACCTCAGACCAACAGAGGTGTCCCGTAAGCCTAAACAAGTTACATCCTTGAATACCATACACCCAACACCTGAATGAAAAAAGAAAATGAAAAACAGAAAAGGATCCCATATATCCCCTTACAGCAGCTGTTCTCTGGTCATTTTAACACACAAACACAAAAATAAACACAATCTTAATACACACACACACACATGAACACACATGGCTGGATAACCGACAACTGGGACTGTCTTTTGCCTTGCTGAACTTGTGCATGAAAACAGCTAATATTCTACCACGGAGACAGGAATCACCCGGCAGCTACATCCACTGAGAAATGAAGCAATTTAAAAGCACTACGCACCAAATGTGATATTCATGATTTGGATTCCAGCAGCAGCCGAGCCAAGCCAGCCTGTCATAACCGAGCAGACGTGATTCCCATTCAGACAGAGGGGAGGGGAAGCGAAGTAAAGAGCAGAGGTTTGCAGGAGAGGAGGTTCCAACTCTCGAGTAATGGTGTCAGGAAGGAAAATTACAGACAGGAGGACAGAGAAAGAGCAAGAGAGGTAGGCCTATAAATTGGACCAATATGTCCATTTGAATTCCTTGCATCTATCATCCACCCATCTACTTCTCTCTGAATCTCTCACACTGTACTCTGTTTGCCCAGCATCAAAGGCAAAGTTTGTGGCCGCAAAGTTTGTGCGGTGAGCATAGTGGAGCATTTAGCCACTAAAAATCCAGATATGTCCTTTAGGCGTTGGTGGAGACCAAAACAGAGCAAAAGAAAAGAGGGAATATTAGTATTACACTCTGTGGCCACAAACACGACTCCAAATGGATGCTGATGTTGCTCTATGTATTCTGAATGTCTTAGTAGGAAACTCATTTGCTAACAAATTCACCATAACAACTTCATAAGGTGGTCAAATATCAGTGTTGGCTTTTTACAGCTTGTGCCGCTACCCCAGGTCACCAAAATAAAGGTAATTTTAAAACAAATGACAGATATAACTTTGCTTTAGCACAACGCCAAACATAGGTCAGTGTGGCTCTAACGTTTAACCTTGTGTAGGTTGTGCAGTAGATTGTGCAAAGTAAAACCTAAGTATATTATTTAGATAAAAAAGATTTTTTAAAAATAGCTTGGCCTTAACACACGGATATAGTACCTGGAGATCAAGGCTAGTGTAGCTCTAAAGGATTAGCACAGCACTAAAGCACCAGGCTCATTGATCTGAGAGCATCAGAACAAGGACAGACTGCAGTATCCAGCAGGCACTCAGCGGGGATACTCTGTAATGTATGTATGTGTGAGTGTGTGTGCTGAACCCCCCAAAGAGCTATCTGTACAATCCCGGTTTATTCCTGACGGCGACGGGGCACAGGCAGGAGATGGCATACATTCTGCTCTCCAGCTGGTACAAGGCCACTAAGAGGAAAACGAGGTGGTCGGCGCAGAGGAGAGTCACGCCCAACATAGACAAACATGCAGGCTGCCAGGTGGCATGTGGCATTTTAGGGTTTGTGTGCATTATTGAGGGTTTTGTGTGTAAGAGCAATAGCTTAATATATCTGCAAGAGTGTGTGGGAGGCTGGAAAGCAGCAGAGAAGCACCTGAAGCGATATGAGAACTCTGGGATTTCCACCTCAGGCAACAGGATTGCTGCCTGTCACACATGCACTATGCACATAAACACACCACCTTGCCTACGCTTGTCACTCTTCTTGACTCCCTCCTCCCCCGGACACATGGTCCAATCTTCACACACTCTCGTTCTAACACACACACAGCAGCCCCCAACCTGTATACAGAGAACCAAAGGACAGGGTGGAGTGAATGGTCCAGCCCAGCCAGGAGATGAGTTAAGTGGTGGAGAACCTGATGGTTAGACGATGGCATTGAATACTGATCCAGACTACAGAGAGCTGGCTACTGTAGCATAAACAGGGAGGTGAGGAGGGGGAATGGAGATAGGATGGGCTGGTGGAGAAGAAGAAATTTAAAAATACACAGTCACGTTTAGAAGACGAGACAAGGGCAGTGAAAGACGGAGAAGGAGTAACGAGGAAGGTGGACAATGGTATCATTTTTAGGCTGGAAACAGGGAGTCAAAGATTGCGTGGAAAAGAGAATATGAAGAATGGAAGCTGAGAGTGGGAGGTGCAGTTGACAGAGAGAGGAGGAAGAAAGAGGAGTCGACAGGATTGCTGAAGGCTTCTCTCAGATCACACATGCCCCTCAAGAATCTTTCTCAGACTGAGTAACACAATTGCAACACTTCACATTCTCCGTCTGAGAAGTTTGAGCTCCTACCAGAGCAGAAGTCTGCTAGGGATGGAAACTACTTTTCAACCACATTCACTGTTCAAAAGTTGAAGGCAGCCTTGATTTGCATACTTCAAATTTGCCACTGAAGAGATGAGGTATGCATGATGTGAGTGAGCGAGCATTTCATTTTTCATTTAAAGCTTCGAAAATGGATTCTCTGCTTCCTTTCAATCAAGCAAAAACACCTATGAGCTGAGGAAACAATGGTTAAATTGGAAAGCAGTACATCCCAGTATTATTTGTTTCCTTAGTTCAGGGTTCCCGCGGCTCCTTAAAAAGTGTTAAACGGTCTTAAATTGAAATCGGGGGAAATTAAGGTCTTAAATTGTCAGGTCGTAAATTTGCTGTAGGCATTAAATTTAACGATGGTAAAACGCCTAATTAGCGTGTATTTCTATGATTCTTTTTAGTAACTGACAATGTTACGTTTACGTTAGCTGCAGACGTTGACGTCTGGCTGCGTGTCATATTATCGTCAGTTGTGGCTGCAAGATTGGGAGACGCAAGTTAAAGTGGTTGGAGGAAGATCCGATCGTTCTGTCTAGCTCAAGCAACTGTGGCCTACATCACGTCCTCCTCTCATTTGCGCAGGTCCAAAAAATTATCTATAAATACAGGTTAAAATAACTTTCTAAAGTATGTCTTTCACCGTGATTTGTTTTCCTCCATGGAACACCTCTCTTTAGCGGTGCGCCTGTATATTAGCTCGGCCGGAAAGTGAAAGAGAAACTTAAGTTTGGTCTGGCATCGTTTTCTTGCTACCTTTCTTTATAATGTGTAAGTTACTCTTACACAGCAGTGCATGAGTTAGGGCTGGGCGATATGGACAAAAATAGTAAAATAATTATTTAATCTTTTTGTTTTTATTATAACTTTAGAGGGTGATTTTTGCTCCTGAGTGCAAGTTAAAGAAGCCAGATGGTTAATTGTGCTTTTAAACTTTTTTTTATGGTCAGAACATGACAAATACTTGATCCCAAAAAGCAGCCTGGTATCAAAGGTAGAACATTCAAAACAACAAATATGCACGAGAAAAATAAAGTAAAATCTTTTTTCAGTCCCTTGTCCTCAACACAATAAATATCTTAATAGAAAAGAAAGTGCTAATTCGTTTGTGATTCAACATTGAACATTTGTTATATTGTTATTGAGGAAGATTGTATCGCGACAATTATCATTATTGTTTTATTGCCCAGCCCTAGTTCACGTTCACAGACACTATCAGTTCACCAAAAACATGAGCATCAACACTGTTTGAGCACGTTCATGCACAACACTGACACACTGTTTAGGCGTCTGTCTGCACTGTCAGACCATTTTATTTGCAGAAGACTGCGACTGGTACATATTTCCACCCAAGCAGTTGTATGTGGATAGACAACGCATTTGCATCCATGCGGTCATGGTGTCCCTGACCACCTCCAGATGTCGTTTTGCTGATTGGATCACATCTGTCCTCACTGCGTCTCGGGTGCATTTACACTTTCATGTGGTCATGTGCTACCCGATCAATTAATTTTTGGCATTAATAATTTAATGCCAGTTGTACACAGCCTCTATGTTCCCCGATTCGGAATATGCAAAGACATTCACCTCTGGTGAAAATAAAAATGCCAAATATGGCAAATTGTTTCAAGATTTGAGGTCTTAAAAGGTATTAAAAAGTATTAAATTCCACTTTTAAAATGGTGCAAGAATCCTGTAGTTCCCTAATTCGACAAGAGAATGTATCCATGTTAATATTGCTAGGCCCATGATGCCTTGCATGAATTATGCAACAGGTGACCATAGCTCTGCCTTCCATTATCAAGGGATGGGAGGACAACCTGGAGCATTTCCTGTGGCTAACGTACAGTAGCATATTTAGCTACTTTATTGATTCCATTTCTACCAACAGTAAAGCAAAGGAGGTGGGATAGAACCTTATCTAGCTTACCTAGCTAATGCTATGCTAACATAGTAACATAGTTTGTTAAGCTATTTGTATTTCCTCTGAAGTGAAGGGCAAAGGTATGATCACATTATCCTGCATAAAGTTCAACATTTTGGGAAATACGGTTTCTTGCTGATAGTTGAAAGTTGATAAAAAGATAGAATACGCCTACTAGTGTTGTAGTCAAGACCACCCAAACCGAGACCAAGTCAAGACCAAGACCAGAGATAATCGAGACCAAGACAAGACCAAGACTTTTAGGGGCTGAGACCAAGTCAAGACCAAGACCGAGGGAGGGAGGGACCAGTTCCCCACATCACATGACACACAATAACATGTGGAATGAGATCATAGGTACTTCTCAAATTCATCTGAAAGATCCACATTCCCATTAAAACACCCACATACAAACACTAAGGGCTGAAATCAACGTAAGCATCTTTATTCAACACTCCTTTTCCATGCCTACCATCGCGGGTAGGGTGACAGACGTTAACGGTAACAACACATTTTTAATTAGCGTTATTGGTTATTTATTTGAAATAATTTGAAGCAATAATTTTGCATCCAAGAAAAGTTAATACATCAGACAATGCAAAAGCAATTTATTCATATTCCCAAAGTTATGGTCTTGACTGGTCTTGAAATAAAATCCTGAGTCCTCAATGTCCGAGACAGAGACAAGACCGAGAACAAATGCGGTTGTGACGTGACGAGACCAAGACCATCAAAAAGTGGTCTTAAGACCGGTCTTGAGACCAAGACTGGTCTCAAATACTACAACACTAAGGCCTACTACTCTCATCTTGGTATGCTATATTTAAAGATACCGCTAGTAGCTAGGTTAACTAGCATAACACAAAGAATGGAAACTAGGAGAAACAGCTAGCCTGAATCTGTACAAAAAGCTAAGAATAAACAAGTCAAATTGCTGTTTTACAGGGTATTTGTGGGGGGTTTGTACAGATTAGGTTAAATTACACGGCTGCTAGCAGTAGCTTCATATTTACTGTAGGCTAACACAGATGAGAAGATCGATACAACACGGAACTATTTCATTCCCAAAATGTCAAACTTTTCCTTTAAGGTGTGAGAGGAAAAGGACAAGAACAAGGAAAGACACCTGCACCATACCGCTAACTCTCGCACACGACAGTTCAGTAACCAGAAGTCGCGTTCATAATTCACACAAGGTATCATGGGGCTTTAGGAATAATGTGCACCCTCTTTAGAAAGTTTGTGACATGTCCCTGTCATCCACCCGTTAACAGAAATGTATTACTTCTCCAGCAGCACTGACAGAACAGCCATATACCATCTTGTCTGAGCAGGATCAATGCAATAAGTGGAAAAACAATGCTGTTTCACGCCTGCTACCTTTCATGTATCACTGCTTTTACATAAAGGATAAGAAAATGTACAGTATGCAGTCTCTCGAGCTCTCTGCCGCTCTCTTGCATTGTTCATTCATTCTGCAAAACTGTCAGGTCGCATGGTTGGTAAATCACGAATGAACCCACTTATCGAATCCCCCTGACATTTATTTAGTAAAACTCTTATCATGTGGGTTTGTCCATGCCTGGGTGAATCCATGTCAAAGCAGTTGTGTTTTTTCTGGTACCCATGCTAATGTATACTATTCCTGACCTGCGCTCTTTAGGAATTATGTCTTAATGGCATGATAAATCAATCTGGATTAACAGCAAACAATGCAAATGCAGCTGAGTGGAACAGATGGGGTTGTGTGTGTCACTGTGTGCGTGGATGTGTCTCTGGCAAAGACAATTCATGTGACCTTGATCGTGGCAAGCAAATAGCAGTCAGCACAATGGACAGTTATGAAGCCCATACAGTGCAAATAAAAAGTAAAAGATTGCATGTTTTATTGTTTTCCAGCACTGAACCTAAGGGGATTTAATGTGGGGTTTTCAACGCTAATCACAAACGCAGTGTAGATGCCTCTCTGCATCTGTAATTCAAGGAGATCATGGAGAAAACCTGATGCAGTGTGTAGCAGGAAACCTGCGACTTTGGGGGAAGATTGTTTTTCCAGTTAGAGAATCAGACCAACCATAAAGCCAAAGCTACACACAAATGGCTTCAACACAAATAATTTGAATGTCCCGGAGTGGCCGAATCAGAGCGCATATGTCAATCTGTGGCTGGACTTGCAGTTTTGCAAAGAGGAATGGGGGGGGAATTGCAATGAGGAGGAAGTGCAAATTGAAGTATTTAGTATTTGAGATTTGATTCACTTTGAGATTAAAGGGTGTTTTTCTGTGTCAAAAAAGCCACATTAAATCTATTTTTATTCAATGCTGACAATGAAACATGAACACTTTCCCATCAGACGTCACCACTGCAAAAGTTTAACTAATACTAATAAAATTCAATACAGAGAGTAACTGAGGACATTTTATACAACTTCAAACGTTATCTTCACTTGATGGAATATGTGTATTGTGATCCGATGTACCACCTAGATTCTACTTTACATCAATATAAATATATAAGTGTCAGTAGGTCCTGATAGATAGATGCAGGATAAATTCTTATTCTATATACCACTTTATACTCTTTACAACTTTCCGGAAATTCCTTTAAGGCTGAAACTATTTATCAAGTAATGGGGCTGGGAAATGGCTTCAACGAGTAATTGATTATGAAAATAGTTGCTGATTCATGAGTCATTTGACAAACTGATTATTCACCTATTCATTTCAGGTCTTTTGTTTTCTGCAAAATGGGACTAAACAAACTGAATAACTGAATTTTCATGACATCAACTCTGTATGACACCAGAAACTTGAAGTATAGATTCAAACGTATCAAGGCTTAGTAACTCTGGGCTGAGGCTGAAAGGCTGTGGTTTATAGGCAACTGTTAAGTCTTTCTGTCTTTGCTTTTATTTCCTCCAGATATGCTCTTCCCAGTCTATGAGGAACGAGCTGTTAAAAGTCTGTACAATCAAACGTGATCATACAGTAGCTGTTTGTTTTTTTATTTGACAATGTGAAAATGCTGTCGCAAAGTCAGTGATATGCCTTCAGGAGAAGGCATTTTATTTGCTTTTAAAATGTGTGTCTACAATGTCACCACGCTCTCAGGGCACCTGTGAAATCGCTACCTCAGCTGAGCCTAAAAACAGATGCATTATAAAGAATACTCAGCTCATTCCACATTCAAAGTGTGGACGCACAGGAAAACAGAGCACTGCAACCTCACAGGGAAAAGGAAAGCAAATCTACAGGGACAAAGTTGAGCAAAATGTTGAGGGTATCATTTTGCCAAACTTCTGTTCCGTTACAAGTCACCCAAAAATACTTTATCTCCAGTGTTTAGTCCCACCCAGTAGTGACAGTCAAACCACCACTGTTAAAATGTGTGGGTCCTCAAA
>NC_060165.1:15057124-15061901 GCF_021292245.1 Micropterus dolomieu | reverse complement strand
AAAGTTCAACATTTTGGGAAATACGGTTTCTTGCTGATAGTTGAAAGTTGATAAAAAGATAGAATACGCCTACTAGTGTTGTAGTCAAGACCACCCAAACCGAGACCAAGTCAAGACCAAGACCAGAGATAATCGAGACCAAGACAAGACCAAGACTTTTAGGGGCTGAGACCAAGTCAAGACCAAGACCGAGGGAGGGAGGGACCAGTTCCCCACATCACATGACACACAATAACATGTGGAATGAGATCATAGGTACTTCTCAAATTCATCTGAAAGATCCACATTCCCATTAAAACACCCACATACAAACACTAAGGGCTGAAATCAACGTAAGCATCTTTATTCAACACTCCTTTTCCATGCCTACCATCGCGGGTAGGGTGACAGACGTTAACGGTAACAACACATTTTTAATTAGCGTTATTGGTTATTTATTTGAAATAATTTGAAGCAATAATTTTGCATCCAAGAAAAGTTAATACATCAGACAATGCAAAAGCAATTTATTCATATTCCCAAAGTTATGGTCTTGACTGGTCTTGAAATAAAATCCTGAGTCCTCAATGTCCGAGACAGAGACAAGACCGAGAACAAATGCGGTTGTGACGTGACGAGACCAAGACCATCAAAAAGTGGTCTTAAGACCGGTCTTGAGACCAAGACTGGTCTCAAATACTACAACACTAAGGCCTACTACTCTCATCTTGGTATGCTATATTTAAAGATACCGCTAGTAGCTAGGTTAACTAGCATAACACAAAGAATGGAAACTAGGAGAAACAGCTAGCCTGAATCTGTACAAAAAGCTAAGAATAAACAAGTCAAATTGCTGTTTTACAGGGTATTTGTGGGGGGTTTGTACAGATTAGGTTAAATTACACGGCTGCTAGCAGTAGCTTCATATTTACTGTAGGCTAACACAGATGAGAAGATCGATACAACACGGAACTATTTCATTCCCAAAATGTCAAACTTTTCCTTTAAGGTGTGAGAGGAAAAGGACAAGAACAAGGAAAGACACCTGCACCATACCGCTAACTCTCGCACACGACAGTTCAGTAACCAGAAGTCGCGTTCATAATTCACACAAGGTATCATGGGGCTTTAGGAATAATGTGCACCCTCTTTAGAAAGTTTGTGACATGTCCCTGTCATCCACCCGTTAACAGAAATGTATTACTTCTCCAGCAGCACTGACAGAACAGCCATATACCATCTTGTCTGAGCAGGATCAATGCAATAAGTGGAAAAACAATGCTGTTTCACGCCTGCTACCTTTCATGTATCACTGCTTTTACATAAAGGATAAGAAAATGTACAGTATGCAGTCTCTCGAGCTCTCTGCCGCTCTCTTGCATTGTTCATTCATTCTGCAAAACTGTCAGGTCGCATGGTTGGTAAATCACGAATGAACCCACTTATCGAATCCCCCTGACATTTATTTAGTAAAACTCTTATCATGTGGGTTTGTCCATGCCTGGGTGAATCCATGTCAAAGCAGTTGTGTTTTTTCTGGTACCCATGCTAATGTATACTATTCCTGACCTGCGCTCTTTAGGAATTATGTCTTAATGGCATGATAAATCAATCTGGATTAACAGCAAACAATGCAAATGCAGCTGAGTGGAACAGATGGGGTTGTGTGTGTCACTGTGTGCGTGGATGTGTCTCTGGCAAAGACAATTCATGTGACCTTGATCGTGGCAAGCAAATAGCAGTCAGCACAATGGACAGTTATGAAGCCCATACAGTGCAAATAAAAAGTAAAAGATTGCATGTTTTATTGTTTTCCAGCACTGAACCTAAGGGGATTTAATGTGGGGTTTTCAACGCTAATCACAAACGCAGTGTAGATGCCTCTCTGCATCTGTAATTCAAGGAGATCATGGAGAAAACCTGATGCAGTGTGTAGCAGGAAACCTGCGACTTTGGGGGAAGATTGTTTTTCCAGTTAGAGAATCAGACCAACCATAAAGCCAAAGCTACACACAAATGGCTTCAACACAAATAATTTGAATGTCCCGGAGTGGCCGAATCAGAGCGCATATGTCAATCTGTGGCTGGACTTGCAGTTTTGCAAAGAGGAATGGGGGGGGAATTGCAATGAGGAGGAAGTGCAAATTGAAGTATTTAGTATTTGAGATTTGATTCACTTTGAGATTAAAGGGTGTTTTTCTGTGTCAAAAAAGCCACATTAAATCTATTTTTATTCAATGCTGACAATGAAACATGAACACTTTCCCATCAGACGTCACCACTGCAAAAGTTTAACTAATACTAATAAAATTCAATACAGAGAGTAACTGAGGACATTTTATACAACTTCAAACGTTATCTTCACTTGATGGAATATGTGTATTGTGATCCGATGTACCACCTAGATTCTACTTTACATCAATATAAATATATAAGTGTCAGTAGGTCCTGATAGATAGATGCAGGATAAATTCTTATTCTATATACCACTTTATACTCTTTACAACTTTCCGGAAATTCCTTTAAGGCTGAAACTATTTATCAAGTAATGGGGCTGGGAAATGGCTTCAACGAGTAATTGATTATGAAAATAGTTGCTGATTCATGAGTCATTTGACAAACTGATTATTCACCTATTCATTTCAGGTCTTTTGTTTTCTGCAAAATGGGACTAAACAAACTGAATAACTGAATTTTCATGACATCAACTCTGTATGACACCAGAAACTTGAAGTATAGATTCAAACGTATCAAGGCTTAGTAACTCTGGGCTGAGGCTGAAAGGCTGTGGTTTATAGGCAACTGTTAAGTCTTTCTGTCTTTGCTTTTATTTCCTCCAGATATGCTCTTCCCAGTCTATGAGGAACGAGCTGTTAAAAGTCTGTACAATCAAACGTGATCATACAGTAGCTGTTTGTTTTTTTATTTGACAATGTGAAAATGCTGTCGCAAAGTCAGTGATATGCCTTCAGGAGAAGGCATTTTATTTGCTTTTAAAATGTGTGTCTACAATGTCACCACGCTCTCAGGGCACCTGTGAAATCGCTACCTCAGCTGAGCCTAAAAACAGATGCATTATAAAGAATACTCAGCTCATTCCACATTCAAAGTGTGGACGCACAGGAAAACAGAGCACTGCAACCTCACAGGGAAAAGGAAAGCAAATCTACAGGGACAAAGTTGAGCAAAATGTTGAGGGTATCATTTTGCCAAACTTCTGTTCCGTTACAAGTCACCCAAAAATACTTTATCTCCAGTGTTTAGTCCCACCCAGTAGTGACAGTCAAACCACCACTGTTAAAATGTGTGGGTCCTCAAAGTCAATATCCATTAAGCATGCAATATATTTAACAGGGCAACAACCGAGTGAATAATGTGAAAATTCAGGAGGAGCTTGAATTACCTGTCAGGGTATTAAGCCGCAGCTTGTCAAGGGAAGTTAATCAAAGGTAAATTACGTACAATCCAGCACAGGACTCATACAGTGTCTATCATCTGATTGTACATAATTTTTACTGGATTGCATATTTTTCTGTTTCTTTAATAGTTTCCCTCGAAAATGTTCCCACAATTTCAGCTGGGACCCTTACTTGGGCTATGGCATCAAATCTGGTGGCCGTTGAGGATGTCACATTGTTTTCTGGCCAGACACATATGCTATATTTAGACAAGGAAATTTGCCAGAGTGCACTGCAAAAATATCCATCTTATTAGGGTCACTGAATGTAATATTGAGTCTTCCATGTGTGTTTTATGAGGCAGGAGCAGAAGCCCAAACAGTGGGGTGAAAAATGTCACTTGTGTAGTTTCTAAGCTTTCAGTAAAAGGTCATGTAGAAAAAAGGCAAATGACCACATGGTTATGGAGATTTAACAAAAATCTAGTAGCTGATTTTCATCAAGCGCTGATTATAGGAAGGTTTTTTGTTTGTTTTATCTGAAAATGCAAATTCGAATGGTCGTCATAATTTACTGTAAAATGGAGATGTATTTTTTTTTTACAGCGCACACAGCACAAAAGCTACTTACTCCGCTTTCCTGGCCAATCCAACTGAGCGGCAGAGAGCGGTGGGAGTCTGCGGAACCAGGGTCTTGCAGCAGGGGCTCCTCTTGTTCTCCTCGGCGGGGTCCGGGCTGGCTTGGCTCGCTTTGGGTGACTGCGGCGAGGTGGGGACGAGCTGCAGCTGCTGCGGGTGGTGGGAGGACGGCGCAGGAGGGGTCGGATGATGCTGAGGCTGGGCTGATAGAGCGGGAATCTGCTGCTGATGTTGCTGCTGCTGCTGCTGCGGTGGCGGCGGCGGCGGCTGCTGCTGTGCCTGCTGGCCCAGGTGAACAGCAGCTTTGTTGCTCCCCGGGTGCTGATGGAGGTGAGCCGGCGCCTGGGGACTGGCGCTGCGGTGAGTCGGGTGATGGTGGTGGTGGTGATGCTGAGCGGGCTGCTGGACGTAGTGATGGGGGTCCCGCAACTGCCGGTTCTCTCCTATCAGGTCTTCCACCTTTCGCTCGAGTTCGTCGATGCGTTGGCGCTGCGTCTGGATCAGGCTTTGTTGGTTCTGGACGATAGTGGTGAGCTCCTTCAGGTAAAGAACGGCTTTCATTGGATTATCCAGCAGGCTCTCCATTACTGACTGTAGCTGTAGCCGTGTGCCTGGCTATGTTGACGTCTGCTCCAGCTGTTTCTAGCGCTGCGAACCGTCGATGAGGCCTCTGAACAGTGCGTAACCGGGATGCTCTGGCGGCCGTCTGACGCCTCTATGATCTGCTGGGGTTGGTTAGTCTCTCTCTCTCTCACTCTCTCA
>NC_060165.1:15045211-15057104 GCF_021292245.1 Micropterus dolomieu | reverse complement strand
CCCCACCTCTCTCTCTCTCATTCTCTCTCGATACTTGGTGAGGATACCAGAAATGGTGCTGATGTAAGGGGAGGATCATCATCAGCGGAGTACGGAGGCGGGGCCGTAGTGGTCCGGTGATGTCAACACGCAGGGGAAAAACATAGCGAGTGACGCTGTTTTGCAAAATTCAGAGGTAGACTGCATCTGCAGATTTTAAATCTCATAGCCTAAAATGTGTTTTGGCCAGTCTCTTCCCCAGCAGGACCCACTTCACTGACTAATTCAATCCCTCAAGACTTCTGCTTGCCTCCAAATTATCAGTCTATGCAGCTGAACGAAACTGCATGCCCTGGCCACTTCTTTAAAAGTCTGGTCTTTAAAGATTTCAAGTAAGAAGTAAAGTAATCCCTACAGGGCTAACCCAACCTGTGGATTCATTCTGACAGGTGTGAGGTGTGTGGCCCTGAAATCTCAAGGCACTTAATAAAACACACGCAAATCGACAAGCAAATGGAGAAAACATCAATTTGACAGCACATGTGCAGCATTTATAGATGGGTAAAAAAAACACTACAAAGTGAGAAAACCCAACTAAATACAGAAACAAAATCCAAGTTGTACAGAACATAATGGAAAACCACAAATGTTTCATGGGGATACGAAAAAGTGAACACGCCCGGACACAGCTGGGACATATATGTTGCCATGGTTTGTGGCTAATGAAGTTTCTGAATTCCATTATCTGTCAGTTGTGTTGGAAAATGAGCAAACTGTTTTTCTTCCTTTTTACATTTATCTGATTGCATGAGATACTCAGATATTTGCTGTTAATCTAGTGTTAGTCTTTTCCTGATTACTAGCTTAACAATTCAAATCTACATCATGCACTAAAGATGTTTAAACTAAATAAGTTGTTCTGCATTCGGTTGTGTTTTCTCACTCTTTTGTTTTCTAAATGCTGCAGCATGTGCTGTCAAATTCATTTAGATGCTTTCGTCATTTGCTTGTATTTTGTCTTTTGGCATTTGTTTTCTTAAGTTGCAGTCCACAACATGGCAATGCCTGACATCGCTTCATTCAGTACTTCTCCATTTCAGGGGGATTTAAAGTCTTTCCCCCAAAATCTTGTGAAGTGTGCCTCTGGTGTTGTAGATATGACTTCAGCATGTGAATTAAAGCTCAGGAAGGCCCTCTTCCCCATGTAAATGTGTGATGTGATTAGTATCGCTCGTGGTGCTTTTTGTCACACAGTAGTCTTTGTGTGTTGGATGATAACTTTTTTTGGGATGTTGCCCTGCAGGGCTGGAAAAGAATGGCATGGTGGAGAATGTATTAGCTTCCTTATAATCCTGCTCACTTAACAGCACAGTTTGATGTAGGTTCTCTTTAGCATATTCACCATTTTCAGGTTTCTTTTCGAATGCAAACAAATCATCAAGTTTTGGGGAAAAACTATTCTCTGCCTGATCCAATTTGCTAAAGTTCATACTGCTATCTCGCCATAGCAGGAGCAAAGGATGCTGCCTTTCATTGTGTGCTTTGGTATCTCTGACTTTACCAAAAGGGAAATAAAAAACAAGTCAACCAGACAGATAGCATGCAAGAACAGCAAGGGAAGGAAATGGGTTTTAGGTTTGCAGAGATGATCCCTCCTGATATAGACTAAAGTGATATCTCACTGAGAGAGTGCTCAGCTGCTCTGCTTGATGTAGTGTGATGCTTTTCAGATTTGCACATTCGTTCATTTGTTGCAATGCAAATGTACAGGAATTTATACTCCTCATTAGTCTATTGTCAAATGAATTATGTGTAACCGGCCTTTGTGTTTGTGTTTCTGTGCTTTATAGTGACAAAATGATCAAAAAGGAAAATGCATGCTACGTTTGTTTAAATCTTAATTCATTCATGACTGCTATAATTTTGAAATCCAAAGGTTGCCACTCATTCAGCACAAGTAAATTACTTTTTAATTAGTGTCAAAGTCTAATGAAGCAATGGACAGTCTGTCAAATTCATTCAAAACAGGAGTGACATTAATGATATGCTGTGATTACTGCTATTTGTTATGGGAAAACAGAGGAAAAAAAATAAAATGGATTTGTGTATTTATTTTGTATTGACATAAGACATTGTTAAAAGTTTCATACAACTTTTTAAAAACAGCCCAGAGGAAAAATAAATATCATATAACCTTGAGACTGTGAAATATTAGGACCACAGTGGTGAGCCAGCGTGGGTGCAGCCAGGTCCCTCCTTCCATATGGCTGCTTTACAAGCTGCATGAAGTGAAAAATGGCTTGTGCACCAGGCCAGCGATACATGGCTGGACGGAGACAAAAATTAGTTTTTCAGTGGGATTGTAAAAATGGAAATGGTGCCAGCAGTGACTTTGGTGCTGTTTCGACATCTGCAAAGGTCCAGCCTTGCTTATTACAGACTATATGTTGGAAGAGGGGCAACCAACCTTTAACACCAATTACTTTACAGAGGGGTCTGAGGCCTGAGAGGGTCATACACCCTTGATCTGAAAAAACAAGGACAGGGCACAAAATGTGATACGAATAATCAAGTTTTTTTTACTCAAGTTACCATGCATCTGCAGAAATGAAAGTGCCTTTTACATAAGACTAGTCTACAGCCATGCTAACATCTTTATGAGGCTGTAGGCGCAGCAGTACTTTGAGCTAAATTATTTACCATGTTCACCTTATCATTTTAGTGTTTGCATGCTAACATTTGCTAAACACAAAGCTGAGGATGATGGAAATAACCTTAGTTATGCAGATATTTGGTCATAAACCAAAACATTGGACAAATTGAAATTTTGACCTGATGATGGCACCAGAAGAAAAGTGAGGGGACCACCAAGGTAAATACAATTTATCCTTTGGGCAGCATGAATGTTTGTACAAAAATTAAATGTCAATCTATCCAACAGTTGTTGAGATGTTTCACTAAAATCCCAAAATGTCAACCTCGGGGATCACCAAAGTCAGTAGGATTCAACCTCTATTGGATAGTTGTTAAGTGTGGACCAAAGTGGTGGACCAACCGACAGACTGACATTGCCATCATTAGAACCATTCCACTAGCATAGTTAAAAAAGCACACAAACTGAAGGTAAAACACTTAAAAACCTGTACAACCTTACCGAGGACACTGATATTCTAATCCCCATTTCAAATTCCTCACTCCTCGAAGAAGTTTCAGAGTATTAAAGTTTTGCCCCATCTTCGGATCCTCCTCCAGAACTTTCAATTTCAAAACTCTGTTGTATCAATATAGGCTTACTCCCCAGAGAGCTGTTGAATCTCGGGTTTTTTGCTAAGTTGAAAGTAGACCAGCTGTATTCTCTCTCATTATTCAGTGGTGTTTGATGCAAAGCGTAACACACACAGACTGAGTGCACTATTGTGAACCCAAAGCAACATTTGGAGAAATAGAAAGTTGCCTTCGAAATAAAGAGTGTCTGCTACAAACCAGGACTCGTGCCTTTCTTTAAAAATGGCCATGGCATTCAGCACCTACATATATATTAGAAAAGTTTCCGTTTGAAATTCATCCTATCACTACAGCATTTAGAGTGATTTCTCACTTTTCCACTATCTTCAGACTAAGCAATAAAAGAAAACTGCTTTATTCCTTAGCACTTTTGGGTGCAGCACATCTAATTAATATTGATAAATGGCTTGTTGCATGCATCTGACTTGACTCAGAATGACAGATTTCATACCCTAAGATGACTCATTGGTCATGGGTGTTTTATGTGCCATCACTATCCGTTTGACATGAAAAGTTTTAGGGGAAAAAACACAAAGAAAAAGGATAGATTTATCTAAATGAAACTGTCATTGCTGCATTTTGCTTATGAATGATGCCAAAGAAGTCAAGTAAGTTCACGTAGTAAAAAAACTCATGGAGAGGGGAGAGGAATTTTCCAAGGACTTTGGGGCAGTTATGATGCTAAGAGATGCGATAAGAGCAGACGACACGATAAAGCAATTAATGTCAGGTACAGATTAATTACTTGCAGTGCTGCACTTCATTAGTGGCACTGTGCAGCAATGCCAGTTGAGCAAGTCAGCAAGTCATTGACACCATGCATATCTGGCAAGAACAGCACTTTAAATTATTTAGCCAAGTGGCAACAAGGATTGTTTAGTATTTACACAGCATGCTGTGAAGCTGTAAAGTTTTTTTTTTAATTCCATCATAACTATCATGATGCAGAAATTAGGCCCTAAATGTCATCTTTTTAATATAAACAAGACTAAGAGTCTAGTGGCACAGTGAGGCTATACTTGGGCATAGCAGTGCTAAATGTTTACCATGTTTGCCATCTTAGTTGAGTGTGTTAGCATGCTAACATTTGTAGCACAACTGAAGCTGGTGGGAATGTCATTCGTTTTGCAGGCATTTTATCATAAACCCAAGTACAGGGCACATTTTTTACCTGATGATGATGGAAAAGCAGAGGATCACCAAAGGTATTATATTTCATCCTGAAGGGGACATGAATGTCAAATTTCATGGCAATCCATCATGTAATTGTTGAGACATTTCACTTGGATTTGTGTATATTTCTCACTTTTCCACTGATAGTCTGAGAAGCTCACATGATTTGTCGCTAGTCGCTTTTAAAATTAAGTTAAGAGGTCTACAAAGTCACTAAGTCACAGGGTCTGCAATGACACTGTGTGTGTGTATGTGTATGTGTAGGTGGGTTAGGATATGGGTGTGGACTCACGTTTATCTTTGTGTTATGCAGATTGTGTGACATCACTGTCCTCTTGACAGGTTTTGTGGTTGTTTTGTCGGCTCTGCCAAAATGTACACTCTGAGGTTTAGAGACACACCCACACACAGATACACATTTTAAAGGATACTTTTCTATATTTTTCTTCATGTTGCCAATGCTTGTACATGTTGTTTTGGGAAACGGTCTTGTCACGCATGCACTTTTTTGTAACATTTGATTGCGTTTCACCCATAGGTGGCAGTTAAACATACCATTAAATAGCAATAATTGTCATTCCTATACAATATAATATATAATGTAATTCCATATTTCCCAAAATTTGCCTTTCAGCATCAACTTGACTGTTACAGAACCAGCTCCTGTTATTTAACCATTTGGAACAACATATTTTATTACATAACATTGATCTTGTCCAAATAAGACTTTGGCTGTTTAAATCATAACTTTAAAAATAAATATTTGATGACGAACGCCACTACTTGTACTTCGTACCAACAATAATGTCATACAATTGTATTTATACTGTAGAGAGGCAGACATATGTAGTATTTTGGGTAAGTTTCCAATGAGTGGGAGGAAACCGGTGCACCAGGAGAAAACCCACAACACAGGGAGGATCATGCAAACTCAACACAGGATCAAGGTAGGGTGTTTCTGTGATGCTGCAGTGCTAATCACTGAGCCACTGTGCTGCCCTCAACATTAGAGGATGGGGAGGTGGAGGAGAGGGGATGTGCGAGGAAGGGCGGAAGGTGGAGGGATGGAGGATGGTGGCAAGATTGAAGGAGTGAGGGATTTGGAAAAATCCTGTATTCTTCTCTCTCCACTTTCTTTTTCATCTCCCCCTTCTCTTCCTTTTCTTTCTTTTTAATCTCCTTTTCTTTTTTACTTTTCTCTTTCTACGCCTTTGTCTGTTCAGTCGTCATCTTCTTGTGAGACAAGAAACCTCTCTTCTTCTTCATGTTCAGGCAGAGCTCCTCCAGTTGTTCTTTCCCTACCTCTACCTGTTTAACAGTCGTTTCCCAGCTCTGGCCTTCCTCTGCCTGTATTTTTTATTTTTATTTTTTTACCTCCACCTGTTGTGTACTCTGGTCTCCCAGCTCCTTATTCTCTCGGCCTACTCCTTCCTGTACTTCTCCTCCAGAGCGCTGTATTTAGCCTCCAAGGATTTCTCGGTGTGGATGAATTCAGCTTCTCTGCTCCGCAGCTGCTCTGACAGTTTTTTATTTTCTGCCCCCAATCTCTCTGCCGGAGTGTTGCACCCAACCTGGTCCACATGATACACCATGTGCATCGAACACATTTGTGGAGGAAGGTTATCTGTGACGCATAACTTGCAATAGTGTCTTGTTATTTTTGGTATTCCTCCTTGAATATCTTTTCCCTGATCCTCAAATGCTGCTCCAGCCTGCTTATATTACTTTTATCATCATGGGCCTTGTTGGCCAAATTTTCTTCTTTTTAGCCAATAATTTATTGTTACATTGCAAGAGACTATCTATCTTCCTGGCCAGCCAATGGTTCTTCTCTTGAGCTTCATCAAGGGCATTTTGCATATGGCGAGATGTTGGCCGGTCCAGAGGAGCAGCCTGATAAATCTAACCCTGTTTCTTGGGTTGCTTCCTCTAACCATGTCTGTAGCAGACTGTAGTAGTCTGTTGTAGACTGGATTGGGCTCTAGCAGATTGATGAAGGCATGTGTTCAGTCCTAGTACTCCTGGTGCTGCTTTTGACACCATTGATCACAACATCATGGTAGACAGACTGAGGCACTGGGTGGGGATCTCTGGTACCGCCTTAGAATGGTTTTCATCCTACCTGTCAAATAGGAAGTTCTGTGTGTCTGTGAACAACTATGTCTCTTCATTCTGTCCAGTTAAATATGGTGTGCCTCAGGGGTCGGTCTTAGGACCCATTTTATTTTCCTTGTATCTGCTTCCCCTTGGACACATTATTCAGAGACATGGTGTTTCTTTTCATATTTACGCTGATGACACACTGATGTATTTGCCGGTCAGATCCACGGATCCTGGAATGCTGAGTTCACTTACCGACTGCCTTTCTGAAGTGAAAAATTGGATGTCAAATAATTTCCTACGGCTCAACTCAGACAAAACTGAGATCCTAGTAATTGGGTCCCAGCAGATGGCAAAGCAAATACTGCCATCTGCTAGTTCCCTAGTGAATCATGTTAAGCCTGTTGCAAAGAATCTCGGTGTTTGGTTTGATAGTAATTTGAGCAGCACACTACAAAGCTAGTGCAATCATGTTTTTACCAGCTTAGAAATATATCTAAAATACGATCTATGTTAACTTTTAAGGACACTGAAACCATTTTACACGCCTTCATCTCATCACACCTGGATTATTGCAACAGCCTTTTCACTTGTTTAACCCAAAAATCTATTGATTGACTCCAGACTGTCCAGAACTCAGCTGCCAGGCTTTTAACCAGAACAAAGAAATATGACCACATCACCCCTGTTTTAGCTTCATTAAACTGGCTCCCAGTATGTTTGAGAATTGACTTTAAAATTGTATTGATTACTTTTAAAGCTCTTCATGGCCTCTCACCTATTTATTTTTCTGACCTTTTAGTACCATACATACCAGCACGTACCTTGAGATCCTCGGGCAGAGATCTGCTGTCTGTTCCAGAGTCTCGACTGAAAACTAAAGGGGACAGAGCGTTTGCTGTCAGGGCCCCGAGGCTCTGGAACACCCTGCCCGAGGAAATCAGGTCAGCTGAGTCAGTGAACTCTTCCCTTCTTAAAACATACTTTTATAGGAGAGCCTTTCACGATTTTCATTTGATTTGATTTTTATTTTATATTTTATAATTATTTTATATTTATTTTAAACGTGTTTTCTTGTTTTTAGCATGTAATTGTTTTAATGTGTTTCATTGTTTTTACACTTGTAAAGCACTTTGTAACTGGATTTGCTCTATAAATAAAGATTATTATTATTATTATTATCATTGGACTAGTGTGTTGCAGACTGTAGTAGGTCTGAAGTAGACTGTATGTCCAAGCGACTTTGAACCGATTCAGAAGTGCTTCAAGATTTCTAATTTAAATTTAAGCATTGAATCCAAAAGAGTAAGGAAGGCCCATTCTGGACGTTGAAAATACTGCACAGCTGAGGTGAGTCCAGGTAAAAGCCATTATTCTTCATTGATTTTCCCAAGCATGTCTACAGAGGAGATGGAGATAAAAGAGAAGCAGACGAGTAACAGGAGGAGTGTTAAGCTTTTATACAGTCAGATGTGGGTTATGAGAAAGGGTCTGCCATGCCAAGACATCCCAGATATTAGTACATTCAGTTTAGTCAATAGTTTTATGTAGTGCCATTTATATCAGAGGATTATGCAATGGGGAGCAATGTATTTAAAAAAACACAAAGACTGTTTGGTGCTGTTTGTGCAAACCTGTTCCTCCATGATGGTACTTTTCCAACATCTTCCATGGGGGTAAATTCCAACATCACTATTAATAATTTATTGAGACAGGCTGTTCACACAGTCGCTCCAGGGAGACCTGAGGCGACATATGATCAACTGAGCGAGTTTCTCTCTTTGTTTCATGTAGAAGTTGATTCCAAGATTTAGTTCCCCCCATGAATTACAAGTAGTTTGCTATCTTGTCCATAGCATGCAGACTCTGGCAAAGGCTGGAGGTTCGTTTTTAAATATCCAAATGGGAAAATAGCTCTGACATTATTCCAAAGTGGAGAAACATGAAGTTTAACAGGGGGAAAAGTTTAACTTGTTTCCCAAAATGTTTAAACCACAATACCCTGCACAGATTCAGAAATAAAAGGAATGAAAGTACCAATGTCATTCCAGTTGTCCCTTCAACAAACTGTCACTTTTAAGGACAGAATAAATAAAAAGAAATTTAAATGTGAATGTATTAGAGAATATAGGAATATAAGATCTGACTTTTACATATTTGTTCGTAGCCCTTCCAAGCTTCCACCTGATAAAAGCAAGGGGAATCTTTAATGACTGCATCTTTTTGACCCCTGGTCAGCTTTGGTGTCCAAAACCTATATTCATCAGCCCCCTCTCCCTCAGAAGAGATCAATAATGAGAGCAGAGCAAGGCCACGTGATGTATATTGTGGATTAACTTTAACTATTAGAAGTAATTGGTGGGAAAGTGTGGATGGATGGTGCGGTGCTGGGATTAAGATGCACATTGGCTGCATATATTAAGTGCTAAGTGTCATTGATTGTCGCATTTTATGTGGAGCCCCTCCCATGATGAAAATAAGCTTAGATTCTTGATTGTGTTCGTGAGGGTCTTGACTGAGAATTTAGTAAGGCACATGTTTAGGGTCAATGAATTGTGTGTGGTGAAGTAGCGCCCTAAAAAAATCACAACGGTAACAAACTCTCATTGGGGACCATTGGCCTTTTACCGTCTTTGAAATCATATACACCTACAAACAAGTCTAAAGAAAGCAATTCTGAGTGAATAAAACAGTCTATTAAAATGTCTGTGAATACTTCATGTTGCAAGCAAGCGGGAACCTTGGGTCTGAAAAGTGAAGCCAATGCGGAAGTGCCTTAAACCTGCATTCTTTATAATGACCAGCAGTGGGGCGACTCCACTGGCTGCAAAAAGAAGTCTGATTCCATTAGAAATAATGGTAAAATGACCCTACTTCTCACTTGATTTGTTACCTCAGTAAACACTTTCCCAATGAGTTTATGATCTCACTCGTTAGTTTTAATGGCTAATATGTATATGGCTGCCCAATCTATTTGATCATGTGACAAGACTCCAGAAACCGGGTGAAATGCAAAATCTGCCAAGTAGACTAGCAGAGCATATGTGCAAGCTAGCAGTCATGCTATTCAAAAATTAAAGTTTTCAAGAAGAGAGAGGAGAGAAAAGAACAGAAAGGGTCACAAAGCTCCCAGATAAGATTGTTTTGGATTACTGAGGACATTATCAAAGATTTCACTCAATGCAGGCTCACTGGATGCCATTCAAATAGGTGAGTAACTTTACCAGTGCTTTTTCAGTGGATTTGGTGTGGCTGCCGTGCCACTGATTTAAAGGTTGTTATCATTTCGGAGACAGCTCGCAGCTGAGTAGGTCTACCTGTTAAATTGTGTGGATGTGCGTGTGGGTATTAAACTGTGTGTGTGCCGTAGCTGGCCTGTTTTCAGGACATGGTGTTTTTTATGAGTAGGCCACGTTTCTTTCTTATTCACCTTAATGTCTTGCCTCTCTGTTGAAGAGGAATATGGTTATCACGATTGTTCCACTGCCCCCAGGTGGCCAAAACAATACATTTTAATACTCTTAAATGGGACAGTTAAACATAATACCAATACCAAACGTGTGCCAATATATAAGCACATTTTCTACATATAAATTTAGAAGTCATTATAATATGGATATTCAAATATGAGAGGTGCATCAATGCCCAATACAAATTCATTAAGAAAGCTCAGCTAGAATACAAAAAAACAGAGCCTGGCTCATTAGGCAACTTGTAGTTTAGTTCAGTTTGGAGGCAAAGTGAGGTTAACCCAGAATCTTTTAGTTGGGTCAAATGGATTACCAATGAATAATAAATGTGTGTCTTCATCGTTTTGTTTCCACTCATTTCTATCTGCTGCTTGTGAATGTTTCACTGAGATTTACCCCTCACTCTGAATCCAATTAACACTTTTGACTTAGGGGAGCATATTGCTTATTATGTGTGTGTGCGTGTGTTCTTTCTGTTTAAACCCTTGAATCCACCAGTCTAATGCTTTTTATAAAGCTCCTTTTCTGTCATTACCTCCCAAAATAGACTAAAATTTAGAAAAGAAACAGGATTTGCCTCAAGCTGCTTATTTGTCACATCACCACAGAAAGCCATAAACACATGTTGTACAGTAGCTAGTTAGTGCAGAGGTCACAGAAATGGGCTTGTCACAGGTAGGTCTCCAGTTTGCCACCCTAAACTAACAGGAGAATTAATACATTTCTCCCTTGCCTTCTTGAAAAACAATGCATTTGTAGTGGTTATTCCGGTGCCACAACACCCCTTCTCCTCAAACTACAGAAATTAAGGTCATTTTATCTGGTTCTCACTCATGAGGTCAATTATAAAAATTACTAACCTTAGGATCTGTATACAGCTAAAGTTCTGCAACATGTCTGTAAGGATGTTTACCCCTGACCTCAGACATCCCTAAGGTAAAACTTCAATGTAACTACACTTGAGTATCATCTGCAGGCAATTTTCCTTTTCTTAATGGCCTCATGTTCTTATGTCAGAAAGGGAACCATGATAATTCTGGCTCATTAAAAGGAAAATAACACTTGATCCATATAAATTTGGACATGTCATGGTGACAGCCTGGGGTGGACTGGGGAAGAAAAATGGGCTGGGAATTTGACTCTGGTCAGCCCATTCTCCAGAGAAAGCATTTGGTGGAGGCTTTGGGTCTTTAGTGACCTTTATACCTGCATTTTTGAGAATTTTATGCAAGAACAGTACATCACAAAATGAGCCATTAAAATACATTTTCAACAATAGAAACACCTAGATTGCTCTCCTCAAGTAAAGTAATCACCTCGGCTGATCCCTTGAATACAATAAATAAATTAAACTAAGGCCTCTGCTTTTGGCCTTGTGAAAAAATCCATATTTGAAGGGGTACGTCCCGCGACCCTGTAGGCAGGATAAGCGGTTAATGAGGATGGATGGATGGATGAAGGGGTACTGACTTCCTGGCCCTTTGTCAACATGGGGATTACCTTCAGCCTAGATGAGTAATTAGTATTAGGATATTATGTTAGTATACCACTAAAACATAATCAGTAAAATATTAATATTATTAATATTAAACTGTTAAAAACTTTCAGCACCACCTTTGCGTTTCGTCGCATCTGTGATTTTTGAAGCACAAAATAACCAGGCGAGGGGTTAGGTCCGCGTTTCAGCCATTTCATTATGTTCTGGTGTGGAGTGTGTGATTGATTAACATTGCCAATCATATTAAAACGGCCCTGCCCCACCCCCATCTGGGCCAGTAACCACACACTATGGGCCAGTCGATCAAGTCACATACCAGTCGATACTGGTACAGTTAAATACTATGTGGTCGGCCTGTTACGTCCCTTTTTTTTTAGTTAAAGAGAGA
>NC_060165.1:15027368-15045111 GCF_021292245.1 Micropterus dolomieu | reverse complement strand
TGCTGCTTGTGAATGTTTCACTGAGATTTACCCCTCACTCTGAATCCAATTAACACTTTTGACTTAGGGGAGCATATTGCTTATTATGTGTGTGTGCGTGTGTTCTTTCTGTTTAAACCCTTGAATCCACCAGTCTAATGCTTTTTATAAAGCTCCTTTTCTGTCATTACCTCCCAAAATAGACTAAAATTTAGAAAAGAAACAGGATTTGCCTCAAGCTGCTTATTTGTCACATCACCACAGAAAGCCATAAACACATGTTGTACAGTAGCTAGTTAGTGCAGAGGTCACAGAAATGGGCTTGTCACAGGTAGGTCTCCAGTTTGCCACCCTAAACTAACAGGAGAATTAATACATTTCTCCCTTGCCTTCTTGAAAAACAATGCATTTGTAGTGGTTATTCCGGTGGTTCTGCAACATGTCTGTAAGGATGTTTACCCCTGACCTCAGACATCCCTAAGGTAAAACTTCAATGTAACTACACTTGAGTATCATCTGCAGGCAATTTTTCTTTTCTTAATGGCCTCATGTTCTTATGTCAGAAAGGGAACCATGATAATTCTGGCTCATTAAAAGGAAAATAACCCTTGATCCATATAAATTTGGACATGTCATGGTGACAGCCTGGGGTGGACTGGGGAAGAAAAATGGGCTGGGAATTTGACTCTGGTCAGCCCATTCTCCAGAAAAAGCATTTGGTGGAGGCTTTGGGTCTTTAGTGACCTTTATACCTGCATTTTTGAGAATTTTATGCAAGAACAGTACATCACAAAATGAGCCATTAAAATACATTTTCAACAATAGAAACACCTAGATTGCTCTCCTCAAGTAAAGTAATCACCTCGGCTGATCCCTTGAATACAATAAATAAATTAAATGGAAGAAGCGGTCTAAGGCCTCTGCTTTTGGCCTTGTGAAAAAATCCATATTTGAAGGGGTACGTCCCGCGACCCTGTAGGCAGGATAAGCGGTTAATGAGGATGGATGGATGGATGAAGGGGTACTGACTTCCTGGCCCTTTGTCAACATGGGGATTACCTTCAGCCTAGATGAGTAATTAGTATTAGGATATTATGTTAGTATACCACTAAAACATAATCAGTAAAATATTAATATTATTAATATTAAACTGTAAAAAACTTTCAGCACCACCTTTGCGTTTCGTCGCATCTGTGATTTTTGAAGCACAAAATAACCAGGCGAGGGATTAGGTCCGCGTTTCAGCCATTTCATTATGTTCTGGTGTGGAGTGTGTGATTGATTGACATTGCCAATCATATTAAAACGGCCCTGCCCCACCCCCATCTGGGCCAGTAACCACACACTATGGGCCAGTCGATCAAGTCACATACCAGTCGATACTGGTACAGTTAAATACTATGTGGTCGGCCTGTTACGTCCCTTTTTTTTTAGTTAAAGAGAGACGACAGCATGACAATCAAAGAAGATACGTCAGTGACAATTAAAGGAGATTTATATACAAAACAAATATCATATACAACATACAACAAAGTTTATTCAAATATGGGTGAGGATTGGACAGGGGTGGTCATGCCACTTACAATGAGGGGGAAACTCCAATAAAAACAACAAAAGGATCAATTATAATTATAATCTACACTTAACCAAAATTTACAGAGGTGGAACCAACCAATAGACCTTGTGTTTCTAGAAAGAAATAAACTATGTGAGTGAAAAATGTACAGGGTACCCCAAAATTGCCTACGTCCAACCTCCTACCATATACCCTACTTTTCTTTCAAGGGCACTCATACACAAATCAGTTGCATGGTCAGAGGATGAGAGAGCGTGAATGTCTTCTTGTTCTTCTTCTTCTCTGAAGTTTTACAGCAGATGGCATCCATGATGTTGCATTACTGCCACCTTCAGTTTTTAATTCGCCCTCAGCGTCCCTAATCGCCCTCAAAAAAACAAATAATCATTTCCTCCCTTCAACACATCCACATTCTAATATACCTTTAACAGTGTTCATTTCCCGCCCTATTTTTTGTAATTGTGTTATTATTGCTTGTCCTTCATGTATAAATTTCCTGCATGTTGTAAAGATATGTTTGAATGTGTCATCCTCCTGGCACTGGCCTGACCAGTTGGAGGTTTTCCCATGATGAAAAGTGTACAGTGAAGGTTGCTGTGTCCAATTCTCAGCCTGCTTACTATCACTTGCTCTTTGCATTTTTGATCCCCTACTTCTTAGCATGTCTGCTCTGTTTTGGATCGAGTGTAAATGTCTCCCATTTTATTGTGTTATCCCAATTCTGTTGATTTACACTTCACCTGTCCCCTCTTATTTTAATATTGACATCAACAGCTCCTTTTCCACTGCTTCTTTTGCCAACTTGTCAGCTTTCTCGTTGCTCAGGACACCAGAATGTGCTTGGACCCACATGAATATGACATTTGTCCCTTGCCAAACTTTTCTAGAGTTGATAAATAATATTTCATAAAGGAAGTCCAGATGTCTTCTGGCTGTATGTCTTAATGCTAATGAGGCTGACACAGAACCGCTACATATTAATATTTCCATAGAGAGCATGAACTCTTCTGGACGGCTTCTTTTATTGTGGGCTTTGCATGACGATTGGTTTGCTTAAGAGCTGCCGGACCAATGAGCAGCACGGCCAGACTGCACAGGTGCAAGCCAACCACTGTGAACAGGATGCATCATAAAATACATGGGGAGGGGGAGAGACAGAAAGCAGGAAGGAAAACACTGCCTGCTTGGCATGTAACAGACCCAACTGTCCAGCAGCCCACCGTGAAAACTCCCAGTACTCCCAATGGCCAGTCCGGTCACCTGTCATAGAGCTCTAACCATGTTTCCCGAGTTCTACCTGAATGTCCAGTGCCCACAGTTTCTAGAAAAGTGCCTTTAATTCAACCTGCCCTGCCTGATTTTCTACATTTGGTTGCTCTTCCCTGTTGCCAAGTACCTGGACTGTGAAGATGTAGTGATATTGGGGAGATTTATTTTCAGTTAAAATTTACAAGAATTATAGGTTTAGTTTCACATGTCGGTTTAAAAGAGTATCACTGCAGTGGCATTTATTTTTCGCTGGGTTTGGAACAGAGTGTATAAAAAAACGAATAGTATTTAAAGAACAATATTCTTACACTTTTGCTTACCACTTTTGCGCCTTTGTGAATCCAATTCTGTCTCTGGTACAGTGTACACTTATTTCTGAAGGACATTTTGACTAGACACATGACTGCTTGCGTACACAACGTTAGCTGCTGCAGGAACTGAGCCTGGCCAGCTCCCACTCATAGGGCAGTCATGTTTAATCACCAGGCCACCCTCTGTTTCTGTCAAATATATTCCAATATTATCCATCCCTCATCCCACCCCACACCCCCCCGAGTCCCTGCAGCTATAAATGCACTGCTCGTGCTGCATGTTGAAGATTAATGACATCAATCACGCTTCCTCATCAGGTGACACACATATACACTGCAAACAAAGTAATCTGCTTCTGTGTTTTCTTTGGAGACTTCACACTCATTTTTCTTTTCCTTTGGATTATTCCATGAGTGAAATGAACTAGCGCTGCTTAGAAACACAGAGGTAATTATTTATTGTCAGGCTCCACTCCGTCCATCAAATATTTTTATATTTTATCCTCCATCGGTGGGTGGGGAGGGTGTTGCAGCTGTTGTGAGCAGAGCAACGGATATAGGACCCAAATGCAGACAAATAGGTAGAGTGGTACGGTTCAGGGATTTATTGCCACAATGAAGACATCTATAGGCTTACAGGTAATGATCCATGTAGGCTGGTTAAGGTTTGAGTAGCAGTAGCTCAAAAGCAAAAACACATGGAATGAAAGAAGGTGATGGGGAAAGGAGATAAAGTCGGAGGGTGTTTGTGGATGGATGGAAAATGGCAATGAAATTGGAATTGGGAAATGTGGCTGGAGAGGAGAGACAGACTGTGACAGAGGGAGTTTCTTTTGTGTTATGTTGTTTAAGTCTGGTTTTAATTTTACTTCTACATCTCAAAATCACAAATCATGGATCCAGGTAGAGCAACGCCCAGGTGTCACCAAAATAGAAAGCACTTGAGCCACACAATCTCCCCTCTATCGAAAATACCTGGATAGTGGATAGTCTTCTAATAACACTTGCTATGTGTTTTTTGCTCTGAAACAGGCAGTAATTGACTCAACTTTCACACTACAAACATCTTCTTTTCATAAAAGAACAAAAACAACAGTCATTCTAAAATGCAAAAGTTACTAGATAAAAAAAGAGAGGACATTTTTTTTTCATTTTTGACAGTTTTGTTGAAATCTAGGCAACTGTACATAAGCCAGAGAATTAAAATGAGAAAGACCAAATTTAAGATAAATCGTTAATACGTGTTCTGGGATTTTACTGAATTCCCAAAACTTAAAACATCCACTTTTCAGTTACCTTCAGTTACAGGTGTACTTTATAACTCCGATTGTAGTCTGCCACCAAGTGGCGCTGACAGTGTGTCACATCCCACAAGCAACACTAACTGTGTTGGTTTAAATTTTCACACAGCGTCATGACCTTTTGCATTTACAGTGTACCGTCATCATGTGCTGTTGACATGAATGAACTCTGGACGGCACATCTGGAACATTCGTTCTAGGTGAAGGTCGCTCTCATCAGTGCCTATTTATAGAAACAGAGTGTGTGTGTGTGTGTGTGTGTGTGTGTGTGTGTGTGTGTGTGTGTGTACCGAGACCTGGGTTGCTTTTCATTATCAACTTGCTAAGCCTGAAGGCAAGGGGCAGACAAGAGGTTATAGATCAGCTTTTATACACACACACACACACACACACACACACACACACACACACAGTTGAGGTCGATGTGAGGACAAACTGAGGAGGGTGTACCTTTTCACCAGCTATTATTTCCAACAATCATCAGACATTGTGATCCTGCCTTCTGTATGAAAGATGTGTATCAGCTGTTTAAACACACACACACACACATTTCCATTACCAGCCCATAAAAGCATACAACACACCAACTGATGTGTACCTCCAAGGATCTTAGGAAGCTATTGTTGGTGTAACTGTCATACTTGAAATTACAATGGCTGGGCGACAACAGTCAGTCAACCCACTGACACACACACAGAAGAAGCACATGCATGCATGCAATGTGTAGGACAATAATGCCAGTGGGTGTTGCTATCCAGCTCAAGTTTTGCTATTAAAGGCTGAGAGTTATGGATGGCACAACATCATGGCTAAAAATAATCATCCCAGGTGTTCCAGAGTCTTAGATTCACCTCCTGTGGTTTATTTCTGTCATCATACTATATATATAACATGTCTAGGAGCAGTAAATATGTTTTTGTTTTTCATCATTTCTGAAATGATTAAAGTAAACAAAACACAATTATGATTATCAAAATACTTGGCAGTTATTATCAGGAAATCCAATTTTCTTTTGAATTTATTAGCTAATTACTTGTTTGTTCAAAATTTCTGAAGCTTTACCTCTTTTATTATAAAGTGTTGTTACAGTCTGGTGAAATAAACTGGTTTTATTACTTACAATTTAAATTTGAGTACACTTTAAACGTTCATTTTCACTTTTAGGGATGTGTCGGCAAGATCTATTTAAACATGCAGTTGAGTTTAGGCAGGTAACGCCTGTTGTGCTCCCTCCCATCTTCCTTTTTTTTTAATCCATGAGGAGTTAAGCTGCTTTCCATCCTCTTACGCACATAAACCAACGGTTGCCAGTAAAATGAAACATGACAAGGTCAAGTACAGATATGGAACATCAAAGACAAAAACAGTGTCTGTTAATTCATATCCTCTTTTAATTGTCGAAAGATGTCATAACAAAACAAAACATTGCTCTTTGGTAATAAAAAAAATGGATCTCTCATCCTACACTTTTCTTTAAGTGCTCTGAATCATTGCATAGAAAATGGCCATCAAGCAAATAGAAGCAAAGCCGATGTATTAAGGGTTATACATGCTTATGACCTTATGCTTAATTCCTACAGCTTTCAACTCACTTAGCCTTCAAATAAGTATTCCATATTTCTATCTAAACTCCCTCATCCCTGCTCTTTAGTTGACCAGCTTTATTCATTTGCAGGACTCGTCACAGAGCGTCTCACTGTCCGGCGCCGCCTGTATCAAACATCTTCTTGCGACCCTCCATGCCTGACATAGCCTCCACGTTCTTACGCCAGTCACTCACTTCACTAGTGAGCACCTGGGGTTGAACAGAAAAACCGGGATTAAAACACATCTCCCTGAAAAGAAATTTCATCTACATGCTTATCTCTCCATAACAACCACATTTCACGCACACTGAAGAACCTTCAGACTGACGAACTAAACGTTTGGGATTCTTTATACCTTGTCCTGTTTGACGTCCTCCTTCTTCACAGACTTGAGGTTGGCTCTGAGGTCCATTGAGCCCTTGTGTTTGGAGCCCAGTAGAGCTCTCATCATCTCATCTGCTGACACCCTCACCTTCCTCAGGGCAGGCTTTTTGAACTTGCCTCCAAGGTCCTGTACCTTTAGCTTCAGCTCATGGATCTAAACGATGTGACAGGAAATTCATGAAACAAACTCAAAACAACTACGGATAAAGTCACTATGAGCTCCTGCTTCTAGGAAGTTCTGACTTTTATGGAGCAAGCCTTTTTTAAAGGTATAAATATGCTGAAGACTGTAGCATTAAATAATTTCAAAGTGATTGAATATGGATATATATTACATGCTGGTTTTGAAGTAAATGTACGGTAGTTCGGGTTGGTAGAAAAGTTCAAGCAAACTTTCAACAAGTCAACAAGTTTTTTTTGTTGTTTTTTTTTTAACATTGACTGAACTGTGCAAGATAAGAAGAATATGTGCTAGGTGTTGGAGGGTGTTCAGAGACTTACATCTTTGTTGTGTTTGCTCACTTTGGATTCACAGTCATATCTCTCCTCATCCACAACATCAATTTTTGAATGAAGCTGTCTGCATAGATTCTGATGAAAAATAGAGTTTTAAACATATAACTCAAACATGCTCATACATTTTCTGCAGTCGAAAAGGCTTTTCTTTAGTGGTTTATGACTCTTACTTGAAGCTCTTCCAGTGGTAATCCAGACAGTTGCAAAGGGGGCAACTTCTCTCCCAGATAGCGCACTTTCTCTTCCTCCCTTTCTTGCCTCTCCCTCTCCAAATCCTCACAGGCTCTTGTGAGGAGAAGCATCTGATTGGACAAAACAGATACCTATCAAAACTGGGCTGGTAAACTGGAGGGAACCCACTTTAGTCGAGTCAAGTACCCAGACTCCAAGTTGCTATTTGGTAAATTTACATTTGGCAAAAGGTGTATTAGTTATAGACATACACAGTATTTAAATGTAAATTTATAGCAGTGATTCCCAACCATGGCTACTTCTGCAGCTGCCTGGTGGTGCCTGGAAAGATTTTGGAGTAGCTCAAAAATAGAAATTACATTTTGATTATATAAAATTCACACATTGAGTCAGCTGTAACACATGACCACTACTTGTTGGGGTTGACAGTGCATGGAAACCAGTCAGCAAGTGAGCTCAGGTCTGTTAATGGAAATGAATAATGAAGATAAATGTTTGGGATAGTTAGCTAAAGTACTGGATAAATGGTTGAAAAGTTAGCTAAAAGCAATGGATAAATGATTGGAATAATTAGCTACAGTAAAAGTAATGGATAAACAGTTTGAATAGAATGTTAAAGTAATTGTGTGTAGTAGTTGTGTTCCATATTGAACTGATAAGCCTTGTTCCATATTTTTGAGAATCAATTCAGTCCATATTGAACTGATAAGCCTTGTTCCATATTTTTGAGAATCAATTCAGTATGAGAGAATTATTGCAGGTTAGACTATTAAGATATTTGTATGTCATGTTATGTTCTATTACAAAAACAGATGGCTTGCATCTCTCTGTGTCTCTCTCAGTCGCTCTCTCACTCATTGACTGTCTCTGCACTTCCCTGTCATTTCCCTTCAGTCTGTGGACTGCTAACGGTGTTCCGTATTTCCATTTTAGGAAATTGGCAATCTTAGCTAAAAGTCATGAATTAATGATTAAAATAGTGCAAAGTAATGGCAAATGGTTTTCCCAGCCTCATCCACTCTGACAGGGTTATGGGGGTACCTCCAACAAAAAAGTTATATCATAAGTACTCACCTTGAGGGAGAGCTTGCGGGAAGCCGAAATCTTCGACTTCGGCTGAGGAAAAAGGTATTTGTTGGTATTATTTCACAAAACAATAGAGTATTTTTGTATTTCAATAATCATTATTAAACAGTTAGTGAGATTATTCAGGTTTGTAAAGAAGTGCATACACAGAGGATGGATACAATTTGATGTACACCTTGCAATATAATTTAAACTGCAGAAAAGTGAGGTTACACACAGTTGTGAGACATGACATGTCCATCAACTGTTCCATACACAGTAAAATATGGAAAGACCTGTGAGTGTGAAACGCGACAACACTTAACTGCAGGCGCATGTGAAAAGATAATGCTTTATTATTAGGATGAAGTCAAGGGGAAAGCTCTCAGTGATGCTGATAACAACTCTGCAAGAGAGCCACTGCCAGATCTTTGCCATGTGCATAGGGACAATGTGTTCTCACTCCATACATGGGGGATTAATACTGGAATATGACTGGCTCACCTTATCCCCTTTGGGATTCATCGCTTTGTGTCTGCTGGGCTCCTGAAACCGCAAACAGGGACAAATGAGGATGAGGAGGTAATAAGCTGTAATAAGGCTTATAAGAGAACATAAAAAGAGTTACCGTTTTATCTATTTAATAAGTCAACAGTTTTCCTGTAATCAAGAGTAATATAATGTATACAAAAGCATACAAATATGAACATGACATTATAATCCAGGAGGATTACCATGAGTTTTCTTACGACACTTCAACTATAATTGCAAAAACAAACCAAAAATGAGAGAAACAGAAGTGTGCATTAGTACAGTTTAGGGGTAATGCATCACAGCAATAAACAACAATGTAATTTGACCTGTCAGGGCACCACATAAAAAACAGTTGTCAACATTCATTTTACAACAGGATTAAAGCGAGGACATAACAAAGACAAATCAACTTTTTTTTGTTTTTGCATGATGGCTAATGACACCTCAACAGATTTGTTAAAAAAAACTCGCTATCTGACAAAACAGACATCACCCTGACAGCAGTAGTCACAAGAAGAAGATTTGGCAAATCAAATCTTCTCATTAAGCTGACATATTTTACAAACTTGCAATAATTAATTACATGTTAATACAAGATAAATAAACATTTTAACCATTTTACCACCGTAAAACTGGTAAAACATTGTCCTGTTGTCTATAACAACAGCTAGCTCAATGATTGACTAAAACTAAATTAAATGTATTAAAATAGCTCCATTCAGACTTTCATCAACATAAAACAATGGTGGTTTTACCGGTGAAGGAGTGTCTTCAGAGATGTAGAGAGAGTCAAACAGCGGCTGCTGAAGACAATGGGCAGCTTTTGATATGAGCAGTGTGACGCATGGACAGCAGATATAATGTCTGGTCCCAAGAATGTGCTGGCACGGGACCAGGCATGAAATATCACCTCCCCTGACACTGCGACAACACCAGTGGAGTGTAATAATAAATCATGAGCATTACTTTAATGGTATTGTCCTAATATTGCTGCGTTTTACACAACAACAGAATAATGTCCCAAAACATGTCCATGATTTCAAATTCTAGCCAACTATTAATGCACATTAATGCATGATGAGTACAATACACACCCAAAGCCCACATGCAAAGCAAAAGCACACAATCATATTCTAAGAATAGGCCAGGCCCATCTGCTATTATAGGTCGCCTTTAACTGTGGCAACATGAATTTAGTAACACTGTCACACACTGTCAAGATCAGATTTAAGGAAATAATTTACTTATATTGTTTATTGTTCAGTTTCTGGGTATTTAGTCAAACATGTCATTCACATGCAGCCATGCTGTGACTGTTAGCTCTTGTCATTATCACTCTGAATTATCCATGTGTAGAGTGACATTTTCAAGGTTATATAACAGGAATCAGCCCCTATGACATTTGATCTATTCTAATCACAGATATTATGATTAAAAAAATACTGGCTGGTGTGATTACAAAGCACCCTAAAACAGATAAAGAAACAGCCCCATTTTTTGCCACGTTGGCTCGGAGTTAATAGGAAAAGAAGTAGGTGGAATAGTAGGTTTAAATAGCCGCCAAAATGAAGAGATACAATTTATTGTCTGAACAATGTCATTAAGAAGATGTTAAACACACATGGAAAAGAGATGCCACACAGTTGTCAGTTCTCTCTTGATCTGTCTCCACTGTTATTGTTACTCCACTGCAATGGCTGATGTTCTGCAGATGTGTCCTGGCAGTGACTAATAAAAAGACACACATTTAAATGAATGTCCTTACGGGAAAGCTGTGCAGAAAGCTCAGGTTTACGTCCTAGAGCTTATTCACTCCCCAGTCAACCACAGTTTGAATAGCTCAAACTAGTGATGATTAATAAGAACCTTTCTCGAAGAACCTGGCTTTCTTTAGGAATATGTTAATTGTGAAATAATTTGTGTTCTACTTTCTCATTTCAATCCAATTCTAAGTATCCAATAGCACACAGTCTTCCAAGACTAAAATAACAGGATTGAAAATATAGAGATTTTACATTGAGCAGAGAAAGAAAAAAAAAAAAATTAAATTGCTATGCAGTTTTATGTTTTGATTTCCTGTATACGGGGTGAAAGCATTCATCATGAGCCTTTTCATAAACATATCTGTCCAAATCATGTGGCATATCAACAATGTGGAAACGTTAGCGCTTTTGTCTCAGATCTGTAAAGGAATTGGGTTTTATAACAAAATGGATACGCAGCAAAGACAAGAAACTTCGACACTCTCACTTTGTGTGACCCAACTGAATTGTTAACCACTTAGTGGCAAGATGTTTGTGTAAGCCAGCCTATGTAACTGTGTTTCTTTGGGGGTATATGCATTTACAAAAAAATATACTTATAAGATAAGTAGATGCATAGATGTGTGCAGGCATATACATGTATTGTTTATATACTCATCCAGGTACCCTTGTAGGCCTTTTTTGACTACACAACTAGTTGAGTTCCTGTCGCCTCTTACCACCTTCCTCCTGATCGGCCTCTTCTCTTTGTCTGATAGCCTTAACTTAAGTCATTAGAATAACATGGCCAGTAAGCTGTGCTGACAATTGTCCTTTGAGTGAAGTGTTCACCTGTTATTTTACACTTTTAACCATGTTTGTCAGTACTTCAGGTCAAAATATTCACGCATCCAGTGAAATATCTCTTCATCAATTTGTTAATTTAAAAGGCCTGTGTTTTCTCTGACCTATTCTCCTCAGCTGATATCTTTGTCCTGTTACATGTGCGTTTTTGCATTTACATCTGCTGTCAACAATTCCTTGGCCTGACTTAATCAAGATCTCAGAGCATGCATGCTAATCTCGGCCTGAGCTCTGACACTTCTTGCAAATCACCTAACCTCTAAGCATCAAGTTTCTCTTCTTTCCACTGGCTTATACTGGAATAAAGCTGATGCAAGTGCTAAGGTGTTTTTGGTAAACCGAGAATTAGCTACAAGGACATCTTCGGGAAGAGCTGCACGAAACAGGAAAAAGCCTTTGCTCTCAGAGAGTTGTGAGGGATTCTCAGAGATTAGAAACCAGAGTGAAAATGAATGAGGAAATTTGTCTGCAACAGGAATAGCATGTTTAAACCTTGTTAAGTGATTTCTTGTGCCTGATTCACTCTGTCTCTGACTTATCTGCGATTTTCACCTTGAATATCTTCTTCATTACATACAAAAATATGAATACATGACCATATATGTAAATTACATACATATATGTATTTAGTTTATTACATTTATTTGTCAGGGACCATGTACAACAGCATTAATCTCACATAAGGAGAGGAGAAGCCTAGCTAATTTCTAAACACTAACACAACTAATGCAATTAATACAAATACAAGTACGTAATAAAGGTTCAAAATATGTTAAATACTTAAATTCAGTCATGGCTCCTAATATACATACAGATATCAGCCATTACACCCTACACTATGCAAAATTTCAAAAAAATCATCATGGTGTCTAATAAAATACAGACACTGTGTCTGTGTGAAATTAATGCAGACAAGACTGATTTATTCAGATCTATTTTTTGACAACATGGGAAAAATACTGAAATACATAAATGTTTTCAAACAGTTTTCTTCTTCTTATGTATGTATTATGTATGTGGCATCAAAATATGGCAACACAGTTATGGGTGTATGTGAAGATAAAATATGTAGATGTGAAATGATAAAATCCTCAAATTGAATAAATGCAGAAAAGCCAAGTCAGAGTTGTTGTTTGTTTAAATTTATGAACACAAATTTCACTTGCTGATGATGCCTAAAGTTGCGATTTTATCAATTTATTTATTTTTGGCTGCTGTCATAAAACCTTCTGCCATCTTGCGGTTTCAATGCCGTGCCAATTTGCCCTTGGGTGATGTCTGAATGTTCATTGAACACACAGCCCAGTTAATGACGATGATAAAATGATGAAATAAAACACACACACACACACACACACACACACACACACACATACGCATGCACACACTCACACACTCACACACACACACACACACACACACACACACACACACAGGAAAAGGATTTTACAACAAGTGATTTTGTATTTTTAATATTCCTTATGTCCCCAAGGCAACTATCTCATAATTGGTGTTTTATACAAACATTTGACAGCATTACAGTTTTCTACAACTGCTTTAGATGTCACACGATTTTTGAAACCTCTCACTCAAAGAGTAAAACCTCATCTCAAATCTCCAAAACCATTAGCTATTTCTCAGCCTTTCACTCAGTTTTAAATAGCATAAAACATTTTTTTTCAAAATACTACACACAGTTCTCTACCTAAGACACAAACATCTAACAGGAAGTGACCTGATTTCCTTTTCAAAACACAACCAATGAAAATGCTACACTTATTCACCAGGTCTCATACCCATTCCTCACATGTGCAAACACTAACTGCTTTACTGATCAATAAACAATCACTGCTTTAGTATACAGTAGACCTATATTTATTGGTCTAATGTATACTACTGTTTTGAACAATAGATGCCAACAATGGACAGAGCAAGGGGAGTAGGAGGGAGAGGCAAGGGACGACAATGACAATGACAATTTTTTTTCATGAGTAAATTGCTGAATGCAGTTTTTTTCAGTCGCACATTTCTAGAATCATCCTCAACATTTGCAAAACTATTTGTATTGGTAAACTATGGCTAAGGTTTAGATAACAATGATTGAAAATGCACAAAGCTGCACTTTTTCTGTATGGCATAGAGTTATACATTGCAGGGGATTGGACAGGATTCACAGTTACACTTTATGCACGGTAATTTCTTGACAGAGCATGTCAATGAGATGCAGAAAAGGAAAAGACAAGACTATTTTACAGCACTGCATAGCATAATGGAAACAAGTACAAAAATAGAAAGGAAACATGTCTATTGGGCACAGATTCTTATTCACATCACAACAGATATCTTCATCAATTTACCGTAGCACACATGCTTTCTGAGTGAAAATTGTTGCCAGTGTTTTGGTTGAATGAGTTTATTTTGAGGCTTGTAAGTGTTTTGGTGGTTTGACTTTTGGAGGTGTGACTAACTGTTTGGCCAAGATACATGTTGGTAATGCAGACTGTGTTTTGAAAAAGTGGCTTCGGTTTTGACCATTGCATCTTAGCAATTGAAATAAACTATAATACAGCAGTGGGGGAACAGGAGCCCAAGAGACAATACCCCAGTGAGTAATGAGAGGCAATAAAAGGAAGAAGACACAGGGGTGGGGGCGACAAATGTTCTGTCATCTTTTTTTTTCAGTGATCCTCAGCAGGTGGGAGAGCTATTTCTGATGCAACCCAACTCCTTCCTGTCTCCACACAAACACATACGCACAAAAATAAAAAAAATAGGGAGGCCTTGGTATCGGGGAAGTGCTTGTAATGCACTTTCTACAGTCGCTGCCTTTCATAAATATGTAGGTGACAGCTCAATGTGTCGCTCCATAGTTCTCCTTATGTGGTTGTAAATCTGAACAATTGGACTCATTTTGAACGCTTCAACATTGGGATGGAAAGAAAGAAAAAGGGATCCAAGATACTACAGCCGAATTATTCTCTAAGGCAGCCTGTTGATGCGTGATCCACGAGGATTTACGTCCATCCTCACCTGCTCTTTGAAGCATTGCTTGTTTTGTTTTCTGCTATATATTCCATCTGAACTCATTATCATGTCCCAGCCAGCTCAGGCATGAGATGCTTAATTCGCAGTTTAATGTACTGTAATATATAATGCAGTAATAGTAGGGGCCATTTTTCTGCACAATGAAGACTTTTACTTTTTATACTTTATACTTTTATACTTCTTTATAATTCAATACAGGACATTTTCTTGTAATATTTTTTAACTTCAGTATCACTACTTTTACTTGAGTAAAAGCTCTGAATACTTCTTCCACCGCTGCTATTTACTCTTCCTCACTTCTGTTTACAATCAGAACATATAGTATCATAGAATTGTAGTATCAATATCTAACGAGATACAGTTGGATTTCTTTTTGCCTGTCTCCTCGCACTTTCTGGATCTTGTACAGATTTCCATAGTGACACCTTAGTTTGGACACAGGGCACAGAGAGCAGCTGACACATGACTGCAGCCAAGTGGGCTACCATGGCATCCCTCTACCCGCTGGTCTAACCTTGACGCTGCCCTCAGAGATTCCCAAGAGGGTGCAGCAGGTGCCCTGAGTACCCAGCAGCCTATATATCTGGACAATTATTTATTAAGTGTCTTCTGTGACATGTGTGATTATCTAGTGTTGACTGTTGGACAACTGTAAAGAGGGGGAAAAAAGTTGAGTTTTCAGGAGAGCATTTAGCTTTCTGCCTTTTGTTTACTTTATATCAATGTATATCTCAGTATATGTAGTTAAATGTGTGTGTGAATGTTTTGTGTACATATATCTTTTATTATAATTGTAATTTTTAGGGTGTACACAAATAAAATGTAATTCTAAGAAACTCTGCAATTCCTTCCATCCAAGAAAATGTTCTCCTTTGAGCAACAATAGAAACAACCTTGAACCCTGAAGCATGCACATATAGCACAAAGAAATTCCAACAAGAGGGCTAGTGGGGCGAAGACAAGTCTATTTAGAAACAATGGAGCTGGATTTTAGTAGGCTATTAAACAGATAAAGATGCACCCAAATAGCCTTGTAGGACATGTCATGTCTAATTTTGTCCTTAACCTAATCCTAAATTTACCCCTAAACCTGACTCCTACAGCTAGTGCATATGATAAGAGTACCTTCCTTTTTCTATATGTATGCTCTCTATGTATACTGTACATTTATTTTTTATATTTAGGGATTTTAAATTGCCTTGTGGTTGCATCTACACTGTACACTATTTTTGAAAATTTAAAACACTGAAGGTACCAACTTCACACACAAAGAGAACATCCAGAAGGGAAAACAAAGATGGAAGTTGATGGAAAATGCCTCCACCCACACGTTATTTTTTAAAATGTATTTATTTATTTTATGGGAAATTAAACCACAACGCAGTCTGACTTTGTCCACATGAGGTGAGCAGAGCTTTGTTTTACACAGCACTGCAGCTACTGCAGGAAAATCTGCACCTAAAATAATTTAATATTTTAGGGAAGAATGTGAGTGTGCTGCTCCATTTTGTAGAGCAGAAATTAATAGGATATGTCTGGTTTAAAATAAGATCCTAAAGTGAATTCAGTTTGGCGTTAGGGTGTGGTACTGTGGCAGACAGCTGCAGCAGGGTCTCAATTGACTTAAATCCTTTATCATTCAGTGCAGACTCGATCCAGCAGGGGGAGACAGCACCCCGCATCACAGGTCTCAGCAGGGAGCCGAGGCTGTCAAGTCAGCGGGGATAAAAACAGGGCTGTAAAGCAGGACTTTCAAAATATTCCCCCCAAAAATAAAATAAAGGAAATATTTATCCAAGAATATATCTGAAATTACAAAACTATGAAAACTATCAGCGAGAAAGTGATAATATCAATCATTCAAAATCTCGACCTCAAAACATTTATAGTTTACTTCTGAACGTTGTTCATTTTAACCCTTTAATGTATTCACTAAGAAAAAAGCAATGGAATTTGTTTTTCTTTGCATTTTTTATTTCCTTGGGGTAATAACAACAACGATCTGTTTTTTAACAGATCCAATAGTTTGTTTGTTTGTTTTAAATATAGTGCTCTAACAAACTGTTGAGACGTAATAGTATGAAAGTACAAAATGCTAGTAATATATTAGTAAACCAATGATGCCTATTTAGTCTAGATATTTACCATATTTACAGTACTTTCAAAACATCTCATAAATGGTGAAAAATCACACTGATCTATTTTTTTAAATATTTGATTTTTTTCAGCAAATATATAATGGAATAACATTTGTGTTGTGTTTATGTGTATATAATATGTGATATCAACAGTGAATTTTGAAAGTTTTTAATTTCATAAAAACTGGACATGTATTATCTTAGTGTTACTACTTTTATCAGTAAATAGCAACTAAACTGTTTGGTCAAGCATGTTTTTAAATGTTAAAAAAATTATACTTAAGAAATTATTTCAGCATATACTGTATAATGGAATAGCATTAATTGTATCATGTTAACAATGAATGATCAGATAGTCGTAGCAGATTTTTATTACATTAGCTCAGCTTCACAACCTTTACCATAAAAGTACATGCAAACTGTTCGGTAGAGCACGTTGTTAGAAAATGATTCAACCCTTATTAGACGTATTTTTGTTTAAGTTACATAATTCTGTTAAGTAAGACCCCTGAAAGTATATGTCAAAAAAATGCTCAGAAAATTCCACCAAGTCCTCATGTCTGTAGTGTCTTTTTTGTTACTAACTTCCTGTAAGGAGGCACACTGAAACTTTTGCATTACATAGATTAAACCGAGTGGTAGAGGTGGCTTAATCAGGTAAAGACATTTTTCAATAAGATACAGTGACTCAAAATGTGCTCTACCAAAATGGTGAAAAAAACGGTGAGGTTGAGGGTTATCTCCATAGCTTACATAGTGGTATTCCCACCTTTAACTTAAAGATCCATCTATGAATTTTAGTTCAGATCAGCATTGTGGAAGACATGATTAAGCATGATGGCTTCAGCTACTGAAAGAAGTGACACAGTTTGAAGGTTTGAGAGTGCCAGATCAGAGACACTGATCAAAGTGTGTTCCTTTAAGCACCATGAGCACAGATTTAGTTCTTTCAGTTTAGTATGCTAACTTGGTGTACACCATATTTAACACATCTCTGATTTACACTTCACACTTTGTGAAATTGATGAACAAACGAACACACACACACACACACACACACGTAGATCTGTGTCTCAGTCTTTACCACGTGTCACTGTACAGTCTGCATTACCAACATGCATCTTGGCCAAACAGTTAATCTCACCTCCAAAGCTCACTCAAACCACCTAAACACTTCTCAAAATAAAGTCATTTGACCAAAACAATGGCAACAGTTACATTGTCACTCATAACACACAAAC
>NC_060165.1:15000268-15027348 GCF_021292245.1 Micropterus dolomieu | reverse complement strand
ATAGATTAAACCGAGTGGTAGAGGTGGCTTAATCAGGTAAAGACATTTTTCAATAAGATACAGTGACTCAAAATGTGCTCTACCAAAATGGTGAAAAACACGGTGAGGTTGAGGGTTATCTCCATAGCTTACATAGTGGTATTCCCACCTTTAACTTAAAGATCCATCTATGAATTTTAGTTCAGATCAGCATTGTGGAAGACATGATTAAGCATGATGGCTTCAGCTACTGAAAGAAGTGACACAGTTTGAAGGTTTGAGAGTGCCAGATCAGAGACACTGATCAAAGTGTGTTCCTTTAAGCACCATGAGCACAGATTTAGTTCTTTCAGTTTAGTATGCTAACTTGGTGTACACCATATTTAACACATCTCTGATTTACACTTCACACTTTGTGAAATTGATGAACAAACGAACACACACACACACACACACACATGTAGATCTGTGTCTCAGTCTTTACCACGTGTCACTGTACACAAAGCATACTACAGTTTATTTTCAATTCCTACCAAGCGTCGGTCAAAACTGAAGCTGCTTTTTCAATTCACTTCATACAGTCTGCATTACCAACATGCATCTTGGCCAAACAGTTAATCTCACCTCCAAAACTCACTCAAACCACCTAAACACTTCTCAAAATAAAGTCATTTGACCAAAACAATGGCAACAGTTACATTGTCACTCATAACACACAAACCTAAAAGTCACAGGGAGTATTACAGTATCACATAAAGTATAAAATTTTATCTTTGAAATTTTAATGAATTGTCAGTTAAATCAGTATTTAAAGAGGTCATATTCTGCTTTTTGGCTTTTTCCCTCTCCTTTACTGAATTATATACCTTTTTTGTGCATGTAATAGGTTTGCAAAGTGAAAAAGTCCAAAATCCAGCCCAAAGAGAGTTCCCATCTCCCACAGAAAACACTCTGAACTGCCTGAAATCAGCTTGTTTGTAGTCCAGCCTTTTCTTATGTAGAGACAGAGCTCGGTTAAAACTTTATGGATCAAGATACATTTGTTACAAATGAATAACTCACCACTCTGAAACTCTTGCTCCAGTCCATGTTGCAAAGTTGGTAAGGAGAACATATACAGCTGAACCAAAGCCCTGTTTACTGGCTATTCAGGAACCGCTCTGCTAGTCCTTAACTAGGTACTGCACATGTGTAACTCCCAACAAAGATCTTGTAGAGATGAAATGTTTCACTTCATAGCTAAAATGGAGTGTTCAGAGGAGCTGCAGCAATGTGCAGTATGACAAAAAAGATGGTGTTTTTTGAAAATGAAACCATGTAAACCTGTTCTGGTACAACTCCTAAATAAGATTTTGAACCTGAAAATGAGCATAATATGACCATAATATTATTTTAGAATAAGAACATACACTGCGTTGCCAAAGGTAACCTTCATGTGCTTTTACATGCACATGAAGGTTAATGATATACCCATTCTTAATCTTGCTTTGTGTACTGGTGCGGAACAGGTAGAACAGGAAGGTGCCATCTCCAAACTGTTTCCACAAAGTTGGCAGCATGAAATTGTCCAAAATGTCTTGGTATGCTGAGGCATTAACAGTTCCTTTCACTGGAAGTAAGGGGCCAAGCCAAACCCCTGAAAAACAACCCCACACCATAACCCCCCCTCCACCAAACTTTACACTTGGCACAAAGCAGTCAGGCAAGTACTGTTCTCCTGGCAACCACCAAACCCAGACTCGTTCATCAGATTGCCAGACAGAAGCGTGATTCGTCACTCCAAAGAACAGGTCTCCATTGCTCTAGTGCCCAGTGGTGGCGTGCTTTACACCACTGCATCCGACGCTTTGCATTGCATTTGGTGATTTAAGGCTTGGATGCAGCTGCAGTTTTGGACACAGTGTGTTAGCGTTTGAAAAATGTGCCACAGATATATAGTGTTTTGCAGGTGGTGAAGTAGTTATGAGAAAAGAGCTTATGGATTTTGGACTAATCATCATCACCATCTGACTGGGTCCGAAAAGAAACAGGTGTACAGGAAGTGCGGCCTACATCAGTGGGTCCCTTGGACCACAAGGTGTCAGGAAGTTCGTCTATCATTTCCCTAGCTTTAGGGTGATCCATTTTCTCCCTCCCATGTTCTCTGGAAATCAGCTCATGCTGTAACACAACTGCATCTGTAGCTTTCAAGTTGATGCAATAAATGCTGCAAGCCGGGGAGAAGGAGACCTGAGGGATCTGGGTCTGCACCCAATCAGTGCACTCTAAGGTCCTTTTAACCATAGGACCCAGATCCTTGGCTTGATGTTTAGGATGTAACGCGAGTGAGACATGTGGGACTGCCTCTTCTCCCATCATGTGCCCCTCTATCTGCTCCTAAGTGAGATTGGTAGCAGAGGCCACTCCCTCCGGACCCACATAGATGTTTTGAGATTTTATCTGCCAGATGTGACCTTCAACTAGGTCACTAAATGACTGTTGATACCATTGTGTCTCCTGCCTGTCATAGAAGAGCGTCACATGGGGAGGGTCTGGAGGTGTGGTGTAGGGTTCGAGGAGGGTGATCCATTTTTTCCACAGGAGGTAGGAGCTCATCAGTCCTCCTTTTTCAGGAGTCTCAGGTTGCACGAGGCCCCAATAGATGTCATCTGTGTGAGCCTGCAGGGGTTGTAACAACCATTGTCCAATCTGAGGGTAGCCACCTCAAAATTGAGTGCCATCTGGTAGGGTAACTACCAGTCCATCAGCGCTGCACAGGATGGTGGCTCCCAATTATATCAGGAGATCTCTTCCCAGTAGGTTTACAGGGACTGTAGGGGACACCACAAATGGATGAAGCAAGCATTGGTGTCCCAGTTGTGTTGTCAGCGGTTCAGTCACTGGCAGTTTTTGTCCTACCCCAGTGAAGCCTACAACCTCCACGGTGTCATTGGAGATTTGATCACGTGGTGGGGTCTCTGCGTAGCTCCCTGACTCCTTTGTTGGTTGTTAGGATTTTGTGGGCAGTTTCTAGCCCAGTGGGAGGTGTTTCCACATATGAAACATCCTCCGTAGCCTCCTCCTCGTGTTTCCCGTTGAAATCCACCTCTACCTCTCCCCCTTCCACGGCCACCTCTGTTTCCTCCCCTGGGAGGTCCCCATGACTGTTGGTTCCACCCTTGGTTCTGAGAAGGGTGGTGTGGATCCACCCACGATGGGATTGGATATAAATCTGGAGTATGTGGGTCGGTGGGCGGAGCTCCAGCCACCAACTGTTTAGTAGGGCCCTTCTTTTTCTCATTTACCTCCTGTCTCGCCTTCCCCAGCAGCAGCTTCAGTAGCTGCGTCTGCAACTCTTTTATCTCATTCTCTTTCCCTACCTCCTGATCTTTAGCTCGATGTAAATGATGGACCACATGTCTCTCCCAAACCTGTGACTCACTCCCCGGCAAATCTGGGTTAGCCAAGATGGCTTCTTTCACTGTCCCTGGAACCCCTTCAAGCACAGCCATGCGGAACCACTCCTGTTGTACGCTAGTCCTTCCCGGGTGGCACCCTGTGTTTGGTCCAAATTTCTTTACACTGATCTAAATATTCTCGGGGATTTTGTTCTGGTTTCCATGGTAACTTAGAAACGGTAGCTGCATTGGGCAAGGGAAATCTCTCTCTCATAGCTCTGCCTATAGCTGTTACCACTGCCATAAATGGTTTGTTATCTGGCTCATCCTCTGTCCCTGCATCTTCCTCTAACTCCCTCATTACATGTCCTGGCAGGCACCTGGCTGCTACAGCTCTCCAGTCAACTAAAGCTAGCCTCTGACCTGCTGTAAGTTTGTCTAACTGATCTAGCCATAAACCTCCTCCTTCAGTTACTGGGGGCATTTTGTCTACCAGTGCTTGTACATTCCCTAGCGCCCAAGGTTTGTATTTTTCCCCATATCCTCCCCCTAACTGGTCCAGTGGCATAACGTAATTCTTCTTCCTGCGCTCCCTTAATTCCTTTGTCTGTTTCCTCCTCTGCTCTAACTCGTCCAGCTTTTCCTTTGCTAGTTGCTGTTTCTCCCTAGAGTCCTGTAGTGAGGCTTGTACTTCCTCACTTATATGTTCTATCCCTGTTTTCGTTGGACTCTGGTAGGTCTGTCCCTCGACTTCCCCTGCAGCCTCCCCAAACAAATCTGCAACTATCAGTACTGTCAGTCTTAGAGAGCCTGTCCCCTCGCCTTCCTCCTCAGCACTGTCCTCATCCTCTGATTCCCTGTCCTCCATATCCATGTCCACGACAGTTTCATCCTTCTTCCGGACAATTGGCCCCATATCTCCACTCTCTGTTCCCTGTGTGTTGGGTCTCTTCTCCTTTGCTGGGGCTTCTTCAGCCCCTCTTTTCTTCGTGCTCGAGCCTGAAATGGTTGATAGTCTCGTTCTTTTGGGTTTTCTCTTCTTAGGTCTCCAATCTCCCTCTACAACTTTGGCATCGATGATCCTTGAGTTTGGCGCTCTGGTTTGGTTTCTACCATAAACTTACCTCCAGAAATCTCTAGCACCAGATATATACTTACCGGAGGTGCTGTGGGTCCTGTTGGACCGGTATAGGGTGGTGGTAGACCTTTTGTTTCTCGGCTCGGGGTTTTCATTTTCTCTCTTCCCAAATGCCTCACCGCCTGTGCGTCCACCGCGAGGGTGAACCACTCCTTTCTCTCCTCTTCCATGTTCTCTGCCTCAGCTCTGCACTTCCTCTTTTGCAGCAAACTTGCAGTCTTCTCCTTTTCTCTCGCCTCGTCTCGTTGTTTACCACATTCTTGCTCCTTCCGCCACAACACAGAGTGTAGAGACCACTTACCTTCCTCCCCCTTGGTGATCTCTGCTACTGCACTCTCCATCCGGCGTTTCGCTTTCTCTTTTTGCTTTTGTCTATCTTTATTTTTGCTCCTGTTATTTATCACTGCCAAAACATTATCAATTTGTTCTCCCCAGGGCTTCCACGGGCCCCATCCCCCATCATCAAATTCTCTATCAAATTCTCCGTCCATCCTGACCCTGCCTGTGTACCAGCCAGTCAGTTTGTTTGGAATTCACCCACGATAGTCCAACTATCCAGGCCTTCCACCCTGCTTGGAGATCCCAGATCTCCGGGCCTTTCACCCTTGGTACTTCGGGGGTCCTGAATTCCCTGGGACTCAAACCCAGAACTCACGGTTCCCAACTGGAGTCCTCTACCCCCGTCGAGATAGAGGTGGAGATGCCAACTCAAGGACAAATCACAATCAACGGGCACGGTTATATCACAAACTATCCAGTTGATTTACTCATCAGTTTACCTAAACCATAACAATTTGTACAGTTACCGAAACAGTATTTTCTCACAAAATTTGAATGTCACCCAAACCATCTGTCTCTCTCTCTATTTTGGCACTTCACAGTCAGGACTCTCTCAACTCTATAATTTAACAATCACGGCCAAATGTGCAGATTCGTTTAAACAGGTTCTGCTTGCCTTTTTAAGTGCCGCGGCAGAGGAGATTGAGTCCATCGTGTTCAGTAAGAAGGCCTGAACGGCGTCCTTTCCATCCCGGACGAGCCCCCAAATTGTTGAAGTACAACAACTTCCCCGAGTTGGTTGATGGAAAAGGACTTAGAGGAGACAAGAGATCAGATTCAAATCACACCTTTATTGAGACAGATATATCTGGAGACCCTTCCTGCACGCTACCTATGTCAGGGTCTCACTTTTCTTCCGCTAAGCTGTGTATATGTTGATGAGACATCACCCAGCTGCACATCCCATGTTACCTTATATGGAAGTTGTTAATAGGTGTAGAATATTTCTAGTGTGCCTTAAGGGCTGTCATGTGAGTGTGTGTGTGTGACTGTATTAATTAAAGTGTGAAGTGCGTCTGTGTATTATTGTCAGGGCCCGGTTTCCCGTCATTCCGCACAAGCTTCTAACTGTCTCAACTGTTGAATTACCTAAGATAAGCATGTCACACAATATTGAGTATCATATGAGCAATCATAAGTAATAAGTAAGCATATAAGAGAGTCATATCCTGCAATATCACTGTAGGGTTGTGTTGTATATCCACACCCACATCTGTAGAACAGCCTCTCAGAGGATTCAATTCAATTCAATTTTATTGATATAGGGCCAAATCAAAACAACAGCTATCTCATTGCGCTTTTCATAAACGAATAGGTCTAGACCGTACTGTGTGATATCATTTACAGAAACCTAACAATTCCTAACAAGAGCAAGCTCTAGGCAACACAGGCAAGGAAAAACTTCCTTTTAAGAGGCAGAAACCTCAAGCAGAACCATAGCTCAGGGTGGTGGGCCATCTGCCTCCACTGGTTGGGGGTGAGGTCTGATGAGAGAGAGAGAGAGAGAGAGAGAGAGAGACAGAGACAGCCATAGAGGGAGAGAGAGATGGGGGTTGGGGTAGAGAAGCCTACACAATATACACACAGAAGCAGCCGTAAAGATAATGTTGGTACAGACTGAATGAATAATGGTACAGATATTTATAGTAATGTTAATGATATGAATCCATTTTATTTTCTTTTTAGTTTATCTTACCTAATAACTTTGCAATGCAACTCTTACTACTGTATTTTCGTTCCATTGTTATGCTTGTATTTTAACACAATGTCAAGAATCTATTTTGCACGAAAGGCGCTATTCAAATAAAATGATCAATTGATTGGTTGATTGTGTTCCGTGTGTGTGCTTTTATTTGGAAGGTAGACTTCCGTTGTCACCGGCGCTATTTCTGACGAACTTGACGCGCCTCCAACAGCACAAGAAGCACTTTGTCTCAGCGGAGGGGGGTGTCGACAGGAGAAAGAGTGGGAGGTGGAGGGAGAGTGGGGCTGGCCCGGTTCACTTGCAGACCCTGCAGCAGGACGAGAGCAGCAGAGGCTCAAGGAGAGGACCGGAGGGCGGGAGAAAAAGGATCGAGGTCGACCGGATCGGGGACCCACGGAGACCCCTTTTGGATTTCGATACAGCGGGACACTGGGTGGGGAGGGGGCCCGCATGATTCTTCACAATCCGCAGGCTGTGATGATGGTGGTGATGCACCGAGAGCAGAGCGGCGGATTCCTGCAGAGCCCGACACACTGCACCACAACCCCGCAACCGAGTGTGAGCTGCTGCAGGGACAGACGCTTCTGCTCATCTCCATCAGAGCCTCACCAGCACAAAAACGGATTTCCCAGCCTACGTTTTACTGCACCGCTTTCAATTCGCATGCACCGGTTGTTTTGAGCCGTGCAACGGACAAGAGGGTGGTGGTGGGGGGGGCGGTGGAAGATGTTGGTGCGATGCTACCGAGGAAAGCTGTCGGTGTGGGCCGCTCTATGCGTGCTGGTGCTCTGCTGGTTCTACGTTTACCCCGGCTACAGACTCCCCCGCGATAAAGAAATAGTGGAAGAGGTGCTGAGGCAGGGGGAAGCTTGGAAGAAGAACAAGACGGGCATCGATTTATTCAGGTTCGTCTCAGGACTCAGATTTCTGTGCATTGATGTAAAGCAGTGTTTCCCAAAGTGCGGCCCTGGGGCAGATTAGTACCTTTGTTTATGATTTTTTTTAAACCATCATCCACTTTAAAGCACTAAAGGGAAATAATAAAATGTTACGTACGTTTTATAAATCAACAAACATAGGCTATTATAAGTAGGGGTTCTTGGGACAAAGTGTTTTCACTGAATACCTGTGACCTCCTTTGTCTGTAATTGAAGTCCCTGAAGGTATGGGCATATTGTCCTTGTGATGAGTTTGTGAGGATAGATTGTAATAGATACACTGTATTTGAAAAATGTTAATATGTCAGTACTGCATAAAATGCTATCTTACTATAATAACAACGGTAATTCTACAAAAAAAACCATTCTGAATTTGTCAAAACTTTGCAAGAAACCCTATAGTAATACCACAGATACAAACACTCTTTATTTACAGACACTATTTGGGTCTTTCATTTGCACAGGGACACTGTTTTAGCAAACTAGATCAACTAGGCATGTTTGTTACACTGTGGCAATCTTATCTGGATCTTATTCACTTGAGAATATGCACAGACGATCATCAGAGGCAAGGCCAATTAAGACCATGAGTGAAGGTGACGCCTTTAGAGCGGTGGACTAGTCCTGCAGGAGGATGTGATGCACACTTGACACTGCGGTTTTAACGTCACAATGCTTTAAAACAGTGGTTCTCAAAGTGGGGTCCGGGGACCCCCAGGGTTTCTTGAGGGGGTCCCCAGCAAAAAGGGGAATCATATATTTTTCTCATAATTCCATCCATCAGTAACACAGTGATAGAACCATGTCCATTTGGGCCATGGCATTCATAAACATTTTGTAATAAGACATCTAAAAACAAAAACCCTTCAGATGGGCGATCCTGGGACAAAATCTTATCAATCGGGGGGTCCGTGGTATAATTTCTGTCAATTTAGGAGAACCACTGCTTTACAAGACCTCTTTTTGGTCAGGTCTCATCCAATCCATTATCAGGATTTAACAGTTGAGAGAGTGAAAAAGCTACCCCAACTTTCAAGACTACTAGTGAGCATCCATTTCGCAAGCCTGTTATTGAATGTTGACATCCTTGAAACTCCAGGCATATATATAACCTAAAATATGTGATCAGGTCCTCTGATGTGCAGCCCTTGACCTTGCACAGCGGTTCTTTGTCCTGTCAAATGAATACATATCTTATTCTGGCTGTCTCTTGGCAAATAATTAAGTAATTATCATAGCTGGTCTCTTATAAGAACCCCATCTGTGTCAAACGGTCATCACCAGAGACAAGACTTCTCCTTTCCCACATACTGTCTGCACAGGAAGTTGCTGACAAAGTGCTGTGATCCCCGGAGGATGTTTGCAGTGACCAAGGAGAACTCGCCGATGGGCAAGGTCCTGTGGTATGATGGCGAGTTTTACCACTCGCACACTGTCAACAATGACACCTACCCACTCTTTGTACAGGTATGTAGCATAAGCGGTAATACAAGATGTTTTAATCATACATTGCATAAAATAGCAAATTCACATGCAAAAGGGAGCAAATATTTTATTCTGTTGCTCTTTGTTGGAGCTCAAGTGTCTCTAGTGTAAACCGCAGCCTGAGACAGGCAGCTGTGCTCTTGGAAAGCAACTAAGATCAGATGATGGGAAAATGATTTTTCTTCCACTCAATGCAATATGACACTATTTGGGGGACAGCTGCTTTTAACATGGATCCTTGTTGATCCATAATGGAGTCTGGGTGGGGGCAGAGGAGCACATAGACACTACACTTGTGTAGTGTTTCGCTGTGTGACGGGAGTCAGTCTTAAGACATGGGGATGTGAGTTGAAGGGCCTGTTAGAGCCGCAAGACACCTAAAAAAAAAGATGGCGCAAGCATCAGTAAAATACCAAGAATGAAAGATACTACCCATTGCCACCATATGCGTCTTTCACTTTTCCTTTAGGGCTTATATTAAGGCAGCAGATGGGATAGCTGGAGAGGGGCAGATGAGGACACATTTTATGTTTTTGTCTCATTTGTATATATTTGTTTTACATCAAATCAGGCTCCTGATCTTTGTTCATCAGTCAAGAGGATATGTTACGGTGTGTTTTTTTCCACTGCAGTCTAAGATAGAGGTGTTTAAACCATGAGGGATAACTGGAGGAGAATGTGCCACACATGTCTCCCTCCCTAATTATTTCCCTTTTCCTTTCTATGTAGAGAATGTAGCACAAAGCCAATGGACCTACAGTGTTTATTTATGCCCCTGTGAATGTGTATCTGTATCCAGATAAGGGCCGTTAGGCTATTTTTACATGGTTTCATGCCTGTGCATGGGTGTGTGGGTGCGCATGTGGATGAAGGTGTTTGTGCCTGAAAACAAGACAAAATGACAAACTCTGGTTTAAGTTCTGTTGCTGTGGTTTTTGTATCCAGGGGCGGTACATCGCACTAATAATCAACATTGGATCCTTATTACAGATGCCGCAGATCGGCAGTCTAATATCCTGGTTGGTAAATGCAATGAACACCTGACCCTAATTTGCAGACGTGAACCGTGCATGTTCATTCATGAGGGATGTGGGGAGGTGAGCATGAATAAATAAGGAGGTGAGGCGAGAGTGGCCGAGCTGAGCCACAGCGTGGGTGTGTGGGCATGAATGTACAGCAGTGGGTTTACAGTAAAGCCAGAGTTTAATGTAACTGTTTTTTTTGTATGTGAAAGTAGAATTTTATACACTGTTTTATTGCCAATAGGCCTATGTGTTTATGTTCTACATTCAGAATACATTGAAATGATGAGGAAATAATAACAATTAGCGTTAATTACGGTCCTAAGCCTTGTTACTATTTACAAGTGGTTTTGAGAAACCGTTTCCATTGCTAAGATAGCTGTCACTATGTCCATTTTAGAAGATGTGAATTGGGTAAACGGACTCTTTTTAAAATGAACTGCAAAAAGTCATCTTATGTCCATTTTATGCAACATTTCTTTAACTCTCTGTGTTTGTGTTGTGGCATCCCTATGGTTTAAATATTCCTTGTTGACACATAGGTTGAGTGTGTGTTGTTTTGTTTTTGAACAAGGTTAGCTAACCGTTTAAGTGTGTTAGGTATTAATGTTACATCCATCGCTACTCCAAGTCACTGCAATATTGTTGGCCAGACTGCGGTGTAGCTCCACGTCCAAGGTTTTGGTGATATCCTACTGCATTGTGCCGCTTTGCAACTTGCATGACCTATCCCAGTAGTCTGACTGCACTTCCTCTGCAAGCCTATATTGTGGCCTGTTACATAGTTTCTCTGAAGGACGGTAACTAGTAGTTAGATGGGATGGACAAACCACAAGCTCACACACACGCACAGATATTCCCTGCCTTCTCAACTACCAGTGCTGTGATTGCAGGTCTGAACACAGACAGCCAGCTTCGCTACACCAAGCTGGCAACAGCTACCGTATCCGAGCATCTGCCAGGGAATGTGCCAATTAGGGCTTTGACAGTTAATTGCTGGTTAGTTCAATGGCTCAAACAGAACAGCCATACTTACAGTTCACTGGACAGTAGATTCCTATTCTTTCTTCTTTTCACTTCACATAGTTCTCCTTTCTGTTGTCCCATGCAACAGAAATGGCCGGGACAAAGGTTATGCTTAAAAATTTATCAAATATCAGCATCTCAAAAGCTTACAGATTAACATACCTACACTGGAAAAAACACACTTTACCTTGTTCCAGCTTCTCAAATGAGAAATGAAAGTTTCTTTAGTTACCATGTGTTTCACACCATGGTAACTTGAATATATTTTGGCTGTGGCCTATTGGCCAGACAACAAGAAATGTGATGGTATTGTTTTACCAATTTCAGATTTTTTATGGGCTAAAACTAAATTGAAAGAAAAATCAACATAAAAATCTGAAATGAAAATGATCGTTAGCTGCAGACCTACATTGCAATGAAAAACCCAAACCAATATCTATTAAGATAGAGTAAAAGATTTAGATTAATAACTTTACAGAAATAGCTGGGCCACGTGCTACTGTAATAAGTGTCCCCCTCTCAAATTTTAGCCCGACTTGCTGGTTCCCCTCCCCTGCTTGATATGCTGTTAGCAGGGTATTGTCCTCTGACTCAGCCCCCTGTCACGGTCTAAAAGAGACCCTGAGGCAAGGAGAGGTGTGTGTGTATTTTTGTGTGTGTGTATTGAGTCTGTGAACTCCAAGGGGAATAATAAGCACAATTGTTTCTGTCATCTCGCTTAATCCATGCCTCCGACTTAAATGCAGCTAAGGCAAAGAGATTTTTGGCTCTTGCAAATGAAGCGTGGTATTTCGGTGTTCTTTTTAAACAGCTTTAATGCTGTTTGATACAAGGATTTAATTTGAATGATGATGCCGCAGTGATACCCACCCTGGGGAAATTTCTTCAGTCGCTAAGGTGTATATGGAAAGATTGTGGAGTAGCTTAGCCAATTTAAAAAAATACAAATTTATTTTAAGAATATTCACATACTAAGCTGTAATGCCTGAACACCACGTATTGCAATTGAAAGTGATGGCCAAGGCTAAACTAGTTAGCTAAAAGTTATGGATAATAGCTAGCGAAATGTAATGGAAACAGCTGAAATAATTAGCTAAATTTAAAGGATAAATGGTTGAAATAACAGTGATAGATAAACACTTGAAATAGCTAGCTAAAACTAATGGATAAACAGTTGAACTAGCTAAAAGTAATCCTATCCTATCTCAGACCTCTACATCTATATCTTAAAATCTATACAACAGCTGTCTCACTTAACTTGTTGCTGGCTAGCAAGCTTTCTATAATTGACAAGAAAAGACGAGTGTTCAGTTTTAGCTTTGATGAGTTGGAGGCATTAATTGTGTTGGTGGAGAAGAAGAAACCTTCTTAATTATTAGCCCAGGATACAAATTTAAACAAATTCAAAATGAATTATCTTGCCTGCTGATATATACCTATAAATCATGCGTTGGGAAATTTAAAGTGCCATCATATGATTTGAGTAGCCTTTAAATCATAATGTTCCCCATTATTATTGTAATTGCCATACAGACTGGTTATTTACAATTTGAATTATGACATCCTAACTTGGGAAATTCTTCATTTAGGGTGATTTTGTAATGAATTCCTATTGTTAGATAAGATATTTTTTTCTAAATGCAGTTAGGAAACCAAAAATCATAAATGTCAAACTTAACTGAGATAAGGAGTTCAGACTTAGGAACTCTCTGTAATGAGGTTATTATATATTTAATGAGCTTATTTTATATGTTTTATAAATCCAGAGGATCTTAAAGTAAATGCAGCCAACAAAACAATGCTTAACATTGACGAAAAGGCAATCTGTTGTAATTTAGGTACACACAGATGGGAAATGAAAGCGAAGTGAAGGGACAGTCAACGAGAGAGAGAGACACAAACAGCTGTATTTATACGCCTCTCGCTTCTTCTCTGTTTGGGTAGTGCAACACAATTTCACAAAAATGCAGAGGGATAACAGAGCAGGAGGGTTTCCTTGTACCTCATACAAATCACTTTTACTGTGACTTGTAATATTTCCCTCCAATAGACTTCTCAAAAATACGGAACAAGAGCATTTCCCGGATCAATTCAATACGGAACACATCTTTTAGTTTCCAGTTATGGGACGACTGCCAACACTATTCTTCGGAGCAAATACCACAAAATCTGATTCATAAGCTGTATAACATCTGCTTGCTTTTGTCCACCTCCTCACTTCATATCACCATGCTGGTTTGTGTCTCAGCACGTGAAGGTTGTGAAGGGACGTTAGCAGTAGGCCGAGGTCCTGCTCTTTTTGGGATCTGAGTTTAGAGAAAATTAATATTTGTTTTTGTGCCTGTGTGTAGGCGGCTTTGTGTGTTCATGTCCAGGTGGTTGTGTCTGTGTGTAAACTAACAGAGCTGCATGTTTCCTTCCACCCAGGACAACCCTCTGCAGCTGCCCCTGAAGAAGTGCGCGGTGGTGGGCAACGGTGGCATTCTCCGGCACAGCAAATGTGGAAGGGACATTGACCAGGCCGACTTCATCATGCGGTGAGAAACAAGGGACTTTGGGGCTGTGAGTGCAAGTGCGTGCATGTATATGATTTCTTCTTGCCCAAGAGAGCAGCCAAACCCCATCGGCCATCAGTGAAATGAGAGCTGGTGTCGACTGTAGCCAAGAGAGAAACACATACATGGAAAAATGGGGCACAGCGAGGGCAAGAGAGAAAAGAGTATAGGCGTGAGTAAGCAAAATAGGATTCGACAAAGATATATATATATAAAATAATATATATAAAATAAAAGGAGAGCATTAAGTGATTTTGCTTCACTTGGTGAAGTAATCTAGATGCTGGAAAAATATGCATTTGTATTGGTTTTGATAGAGGAATAAACCATCTCTGAAAAACCTGTAATCTTCCTCGAGAACATGATAACTACTCCAGAGTGTTGAAGCAGAACAGTTTGAAGAGAGAGCTAATGTGAAATCTACAGTTGTTAAATTCATATTAGACGAGGCGTGCAAGGAAGAATGCATGACGTGCATGATCATGTACTGTCACAGTGACTACTTTGCAGAAGTAGCACAAGTATGTGCTCTTACTTACATTAGACTGGTCAGTTAGAGCTTTATAGCCTGACCGGCCAAACTGAACTGTGCATGAAACAAATGCAAAACAAAAATGCGCTTGTGGGTCATATGTCGACTCGTTATGGGAAGTGTCAGTTTATGCTTTTGAAACTTGAAACTCTTGAAGCTTGAAATACATTGCAATTCAGAGTAGCTGCTGATCCAAGCCTTTTCTGTGAGCTTAATGCCATTGAGTGCCTGTGTTATACAATACAATATTACATTTTCTCACTGTTTTTGCATTAGACGCTTCCCCTCCACACTTGGGAAGCCTCTTTCCCACAGTTTCTTGTGAATTGGCAGTTTATACCACTGTGTAAATGTTTAAACAGACACGATGGTGATGTTGTTGCAAAAACACCAAGATACTGCAAACGATAGACTTACTATATGTTAAATTTGAATTTAGCTGAAAAAGAGACCCCTCAGCACAATACTGTGCACTCCTCTGTTTTTGTTTTTTGAGAGACGCTACCCCACACTCTCCGCACTATTACCAAACTGTCAGTACATAATCTGCAGGGGGCGCTGCTTTAAGGATGTGAGGAGCTTATATGATTGATCATGATTGCGACCAGCCCTCAACAGATTCTTACTAACTCTCCCTTGTTTCATGCATCTGATCTGCATCATAGATCTGCTTGGGTTTAACATGGGTATACCAAAAGTGAAACTGCTTCTCAGCCATGTCATTCCACCTTTAATGTCTCTTCTACCATTGCAGCCTGTGATATTATCATTAGCTCCCAATCCATGAGCCTCTTCACAAGTAGTTAAAGATCTCTGACATGCTGTCTCCATTGCAAGCACATACAAAACCACGTTGTTATCACAATCAAAGCAAATTAGTGGGGTGGTGATGGTGGGGTGGTGATGGTGCAGTGGATAAGATTCATGCCTTTGATGTGAGAGACCTGGGTTCAATTCCCCACGGTGACACATCTGCCAATGTGTCCCTGAGCAAGACACTTAACCCCTAGTTGCTCCAGAAGCATGCAATTGTAAGTCGCTTTGGATAAAAGTGTCAGCTAAATGAGTAAATGTTGTGGAGATAAAGAGGCATAATGACTTTAATAAATCCTTTGTTTACACTATAAGTGCTTGAACAGCTTATATACATCATAATAATGGTTGCGTATGTGGAGTGTGTGTACATGTGGATTATGTGAAATGTTAAATATATGATGTGCGTTTTTTTCATTTAGGTGTAACCTTCCACCGCTTTCAAAGGAATATGTGGAGGATGTGGGAACCAGAACACATCTGGTTACGGCCAACCCCAGCATCATAGAGAAAAGGTAATCAGCTTGCTTTTTGATTATCAGAATCGCACAAAGTCAAACTCTCTTCTGGTATCAAATAAAACATTGCACGGTCATCACTTGGGCAGAGATATTGATGTCTGCGGACAGATTAGGTTCCAGCATCCTGCTGTAGCAGGCTTAGATGGAAAAAGCTAATGGGTTGTATTGTGGAATCAGTGTGGTGATGTGAGGAGATGGTGAAATAATGGTGAAAACGTTATAGAGCACTTGAAAACAGTGTTTACAAATAACTTGGATATGGATATTGTAAGATGCATTATGCAACACAAGTATTTGTGTAGCCGCTTTCAACAACTAGACAGATGTTCAACATGACAAAATAAAAATACGCCGATAAATTTCATTTAAAAAGACTAAAATAAAGTGAATGAAAGGAATTAGACAGAAGAATTAAAAAGGAGATAAAGTGAGAGAAACATTTGAAGTGCAAATCATAAGTCATTTTTTCCTTGTACTCTCTGCCTGTAGGACATCTGTTTTAACAAATGATTCCCTGCTTTATGCTGTCCTGTAATCTTGTTTGTCAGATCACGAATAACTCCCACTCTTTCTCCCTCTGTCTCTCAGATTTCAGAACCTTCTGTGGTCGAGAAAAACTTTTGTGGATAGTATGAAGGTTTACGGCTCAAGCTACATCTACATGCCAGCGTTCTCCATGAAGCCTGGCACCGACCTGTCATTGCGGGCATATTACGCTCTGGCAGACACCTCTTCCAACCTCACGATGCTATTTGCAAACCCAGAATTCCTGCTCACAGTGGGAAAATTCTGGAAAGCCCGCAACGTGCACGCCAAACGTCTCTCTACAGGGCTCTTCCTGGTCAGCTTGGCGTTGGGGCTGTGCGAGGAAGTGACGGCCTATGGCTTCTGGCCATTTTCTGTCGGCCTGGACAAGCAGCCAGTCAGCCATCATTACTACGACAACATCTTGCCCTATAAATGGTTCCATGCAATGCCTGAGGAGTTTGTCCAGCTTTGGCAGCTGCACAAAAGTGGAACACTGCGCATTAGAGTGGGACACTGTCCTCCTCAGGAATGAGGGCGTTAGAGATTTGAGTCAAGTGATAGTGGTCAGGTCAAGTTCAGTGAGCTACAGGAAGCAGGCATTTGGGTTGTGAAGCGGCAGGAATCTGTCGTCATTGCAAAAATGACTGCACATTTTTCCTGTGAGGAACCTCGGCCTGCCTCTGCGTCCCCGCAGCTAATCCCTAATTATCATGAGAATGTCATCCATCCAGGCCAGCAGCATCAGGGACAGAATACACAATGACACATGCAGCCACATACAAACACAATGTAAAATCCAACATTTCCATAACTTGCCATATCGCTTCCCATTTTTTCTGAAATGTGTGTGTGTGTGTGTGGATGTGTGTTTGTTTAGAAAGCCTCAGCTGGGACTATTAGAGGTGAAAGTGTGGGTGGTTGGATGGGTAGGGGATGTTTTTTTTTTGTTAACTACTGTATCTGACTGATACATGGAGCAGCTGGACCAAACCCCCTTCTGGGTTTTTGTTAAACAGAGGCAGAAGAAGTAGAGGACCAGGGGGAATAATAAAACACACTGAAAGACTGTTGAAATGCGAGGAACAAGGGAGAGATAATGGTGTCCTGGTATATAGTGGCTTGAATAGGGCTGAAATTTAATGGAGGAAAAAAAAGACAGGCAGGGGAGAGAGAGTGAAAGCAGGCTCGAATGAAAGGATTTTTCTCTGCTTTTCTTCAACCAAGCGCTTGATTGGCATTCTCTGGTGCCAAATAGAGCTTTTGTTCAAAGCAGGAGCCATTAGAAATGGAGTCTTAAGTTCTATATACCCTAGAATGTTTAGCCAAGTTGCATTTTAACCTTTACTGAAAAGGGAAATGGGTACACCCTGATGTCTATGTATTGTTTTCGTTTGCCAAATCTGATTTTATTTAAAACAGAAATGAACATTTTTTGCTAAAAAAACAGGTACCTCACCTCAACGTGAGCATTTAGAGTATTTAGTACGGTTCACTCACACGCAGGCTCCTCATGTTGACAAGAAACGGCCTGACCGGCTTCTTCTTCTTAAGAAGCGGTTACCAAGTCATCTCTTCCTAACTGTGCTATACTTGCCAAGTGCCAAGCCAAGGGAACAGTGATCTCTTTGATACACACTCTGGCACTGTCCTTATGCTTTTAAATGGCGAGACACTAATATAAATAGAGGCAGTGACAGAAAAAGACTTGACTCGATGTCACAAATTGGCATTTTAATGGTGACCTTTTTTTTTCTTTAGATGGTGGACACCTTGTTGGGTAAATTATTGTATTATTATTATATATATATTTTTTATTATCATTCATCCAATTATTGTCGTTACCATTTTGCATCGCAGTATAGGAAGAACTGAGCCTATGTCCTGTACTCCTTTGTTATAATTGTGTTTTGTTTTTTTCATGCACAAGGGAAAAATAACTCACTCATGTAAACACTACAGACAACAGTTTTTTGGTTTGTTTGTTTTTTGTACTTGATGGCCGTGCAGATGGAAAACAAACGTACTTGATCTGAAATGGTTCTTTCTTTAAAATGTTATTTAAGAGTGATACATGTGATCGTGCCATATTGTCACCATGGAAAATGCATGAAGTCTACCACAATCCTTGGACATACTCATCGGACTGAAGGTACAGAACATGTTGATAGGTTGGTGTTTTGTGTGTTTGTCCACTACTTGTCTGTTAAACTGAATGAGGTCCAGTGCCTTTATGATGTATGAAGGCAAGAAGATAATTCAAGTAAGGGATATTTGTATAATGCTCTTAAATTTGTTTTTCTTTTCTTGGCCACACTCGGCTCTGTGGATGAGTCGGACAATACGTGATAGTAACCTCTGATGTCATGTAAAAGTAACTTAAAGAGCGCTAGATGTTGGATGAAGTTAATGGAGTGAAACCAAATCTAATGTTTTCCAGTCCAAAAGCACATGTGGCTACTCGAGACTCCGAACTGAACTTGATGAACATTTTGACCAATTGGTTTTTCTTATTGTGATGTTTCTTATTTGCACCTTTTTAATTTTTCTCTCTCCTGCACAGTATTGTGAATGAATGAGAAGTGACATAGTGTGAGTTATAAGTAAGCATGATGATTTTTAAAGTGTATGTGCTTTTGGTACACTGATTTTTTTAAATCTATTTCCATTATGTTTGGATTCATGCCCTCATTCCATCCTATATGAGTGATAAAAGAACCACTGACAAGCTGTGATTTCTTATCAAAAGGGAGATGAATCTGTTGTGTAAATAATGGTCTGTTAGCATAATTACAAATTAGTTTTAGATGTCCAATCTTTCTTTAAAAGTATACTTTTTCTGAAACAAACTTCACTGAGCTCAAAAGGTCGCAATAAACTGTAGTTGTTGCTAACAGAAAACAACTGAATCTTTGGCTCTTCCTGCTACAACCTGCGCAGCTTACGTTCACATGTTCATGTGCTACTACATATTTGAAACACTGATTCTTGACATTTTTAACTGTTTCTGTCAATGATCATGTGTAGAAGAACATGTAAGCGCAATATCACCATCACTAGTGAGGGCAGCATATCATAAGTGATTTTATTACATTCCAAGGACAGGTTTTAAGTGGTTGAACTTTCAAGATGTACTCCACAGTTTCATAATCCAGCTTGTGTTTTCCGTATTCTATCACGTATTAATAAAATTTATAGGTATAGTTTGACATTTTGGGGAATGCTCTTATTTGCTTGCTTCCTTTGAGTTAGATGAGAAGATTGAAGCCACTCTCATGTCTGTCTGTTAAATATGAAGCTACAGCTTGCAGCCGGTTAGCGTAGCACCTCGAAAGCTTTCGCTTGCTGAAAATAAAAATTTTCAGCAAGTGAAAGAGCTAGCTGTTGCCCCATTTCCAGTTATTATGCTATGCTAAGCTAAGCTAACTGGCTGCTTGCTGTTGCTTCATATTTAGCAAACAGATATGAGAGTAGTATAAATCTTCCCATCCAACTCTTGAAAAGAAAGATAACATGGGCTTGGGGCACACGAAAAAAGCAGGCCAGGACAAAATAGCGAGTACACAATGGCAGATTGTTGTCCATTTTCTTTCCTGTCTCAGGCCAATTGATCACATTTGTCAAGCTAAAATGTGGCTGTAGGGTATCCATTTGGTTAGAGTCTGTCCATGGATAGCCACATTTGATCCCCATAACAGCCATATGATCGGTTGCAGTGTCCTTAGGTATGAACTCAGTGAACCACTGTGTCTGTGTCAAACTGTTAGCTCTGTAGCCTTCTTTCACCTCGTGATGATGATTTCTTTAACTTTTTGGTCCTGTTAGACATCAGCACTGTTTTTTCCTACTCAGTTCAGATTTAACACGTCTCAGAGCGTCTCAGATGTAGAGACATAATCGTTGGAAGCTTATCTGTCATCTCTGCCTCACACCTACAGAGTGTGAGGACATGATGTATCACAATGGCAGGCTTAACATAAAGTGGGTCAAATAGTAAATGCAAATACATTTTGGCATTTGCTTTAATCTGATACTACTTGATGGTTAGGCAGAAATAAAAACAAGGTAAAGCCACAATGTGTAGGGTTTTTGTAATGCTATTATAGTGTGTTTTAAATTATTCTGATGGCATATATTTTTGTGTCTAAAAAGTAAGACAATCCTGGTAAATATTGGCGCAGTGCATGTATTGCTTTCAGCCCATTCATCTCTGTCTACTTGGATCAAATCAGTAGAGTGAGGGGAAGGGGGACAGGGGTGTACATTGCTGTCTTCCATCACTCTGTGTGTAATTTTTAAATTCTACACATAATGGCTTTTGTTTGGGATTTCATTTATGTCACATTTTTAGTTGTGGTGATGTAGTGACTTCAGTTAAAACAAATACAAATTATGATTTGTAATGACTGACACGTTTTTGATCAATATCTAGATCCAGAGGGCTGAACTTTCTTACATATTTAAATATTTGATGGTATGCCACGCTTGGTTATTTTAAACAACAGAGGTTGTGGTTTATTTGCCTTGATTGACTGAATTTGTTAAAAAACAAAAAAAAGATGAAGGAGATACCCCCATTGTCACCTCCTGTGCTCATTCAAGTCATCTGGTGTGAACAAACCTGCCCGAGCATGTTGAAAATAAATCAGAACTGCAGTTCAAAATGGTTTAAACCAATTGTACATGTGGCCTGGATTAAACTGTGAAGGGAATCCATATATAAGGCGAACACTGGTATCCAATAAAAGAAGGAAAATGATAACATGCTTTCAGCTGTGTGGTTTCCTTTTCGTGTTTTATAGCCACATATTATTGTGAAACAGAAGACAAATGTAGAGCCGATATGCTTGAAATGAAGAAGAAATATTCTACTTTTCCCATGAATGTGTGCACATGTTGTTTCATGTGAAGTCAGTTTTTTCAGGCTCTTTGTACCATTCCTGTGTGTCCCCCATGTGTGAGTGGACAGGAATTTTGCTACCCATATAGTTTGTTTAGTGGTTGTGAATATTTCTGCTCCCGGGGAAGAGAAACCCTCTGCTTGCCACGGCCCTGTCTGCATGGCCTGCTTTCTGGGCCATACATTTTTAAAGAAGTTTCAGCTAAAGCTACACAGCTGTCTCACAGGACCCGGCCCCCCACTAGACCATTCAGCTTCACATGCGCTGTATTTATGATCAAGGCCCTAATTTGTTTATCTGGTGTGGAGAAATGGCTAAGTGGATGGAACATATCAAGGATGACAGAGATTTAATTATGAAGGTTTGAATGAGACAAATGTGGGTGTGTGCTTGCAGTAGGCCCTGTATTATTTATAAAGGGATAGTTTCACCTTTAGTATACTGTTTTTTATTTTGTTTTACCCAGGAGACAAGGAGGACAAGTTGAAATCTTGGGCTGACTGTACTGTTTGACAACGTGGTGAAAGGTAAGAGTACAACAAAAGTAGAGATTAACTAATTTATTGGATGTGTAGGAAATTAATTAGCTTAACTAAACTACATACCATGAATAAGTTTTAGCCATGATATCATTCTATTAAAATTTGTTGTTTCTTAGGTATCATCATTCTGCCATCAACACACATTCTGATGATGCTTTGAAATGAGAGAATAAATAAAAACAAACACGAATTTAGAGGCCATTTCTAACATGTGCTAAGATGTGCTTCTTAAACTCAAAATTTTACCTTGAGAATTATCAAAATAGGATCTTTGTGCTTTTTTCCAGCAACAGCTATTCGTCATTTTCTGTAAAGTTATTTCTCACCTGTTTTTAAAGACAAAAAATGTGGCAGTCTGACAGCAGATATGCCTCACTTTTTGTCCACTTGCCAAGTCTTTTTCTTATGTCTATTTCTGGCACTACAGCAACCTACCCATAGAAAGTAGCAAATGTTAAAACTTGAGTGGGATTAAGAAACCCTCTCTCTCTCTCTCTCTCTCTCTCTCTCTCTCTCTCTCTCTCTCTCTCTCTCTCTCTCTCTCTCTCTCTCTCTCTCTCTCTCTCTCTCTCTCTCGCATGCACACCTTCTCTGCACCCTTAAAGCTTATAATAGCAACTGTGGACATGGATGAGGGTGTTTGCATTTCCACAGCAGAACTCACTCAACATGTTGGAAAGTTCAGTCCAAGAGTCTATAAATGCACATTATACATCTGAATATAAGGTATACTCCAATACAATGTGATAATCTTTACATTTAATAAGATATAAGGAATAAATGTTAATTCAGTTACACTGAAATCCTAAATAGCTATTTCTGTCACAGATTCAATTACTTATGTTTCAGACTCGTGCTCTGCTATGAGTGGTGGTGACTGGACAGTGAACAAACTGTAAACACTGTTTTGGACAACCAGATCACCTCCTTTAAGTCTATAATGAAAGAGGTACTCTGCAACTGTCTGGCTATGCCTTGTTTTTATTTGCTTTCCATAGCATCACTTAGTGGAGGACTCTTCTTGTCTTTATATCCATCATCCATCTTCACAAACTGCAGGATTTATTAAGGCGTTTATAAGCAAGTCAGCTGTTCTGATCTACATGTATACACTCAATAAGAATTCCTGCTTTTCCAGTCTTTGTACTTGCCAGTGATGTCAGCACTAAAGTTACTCAACTTTAAATGGGCTTTCCTTGTGCATGTTTAATTACTAACTATTATGATGCTGCAGGTAGTTTTGTTAAACATCGTCGGTTCATTAAATCTTTAGCATACTTTTATGACATTATGGCACAGCAATCTTATAGTATTTAAGTTCATATTCCTTACTCAAATTATTATTTGAGTTTCAATGTTGAGGAACATTGATTTTTTCATTAAAAGAAAAGTCCTAGTACTTTCAGAACCTGCACCTCCACCCACTTAATTACTCTACTACTCTACTGTAGTGACAAGTAGCCCACCTACTGTGGCTCAGGCGGTATAGCAGGTTGCCCGTTAATTGGAAGGTCGGTGGTTCAATCCCCAGCTCCTCTGTGTTGAAGTGTCCTTAGGCAAGATACTGATAATGAACTGCCCTGTTCCACCAGTATGTGTTTGTAGTGTAAAAGCACTTTGAGTGGTCTAAAAGACTAGAAAGGCGCTATACAAGGTCACCATCTCCCTTAGTGCATTATGAATACAGATGTAACCTATTGTAATTTCAAATAAGAAACAGAAAATAGGTAGAATTATTCTTGATATTTTTCTTGCTTTCAGTTACTTTAAATTAATTGTTATTATTCCAGCCCTCATGGCTGTGCTCTGTTGCTAAATAATTGTGCTTGACTGTTTCTTGTTTTTACTTCTCTCTTAGTTGTCTTCCTATGTTAGCTGTTTATTGCTGCTGTTCAGCTGGTTGCCTTCTTTTTTGTTTTTTTGTTTGTGTTTGTTTGTTGTTGCATTTTTCCTGCCCCAAGCCCCCCTCCCCGTTCTATTGCAGGTTTTGTTGCTTTCTGCAATTGGTGTTTCCCTCTGCTATTCCCTGTTGTCCCCACCCACATATTAATACTCACTTGTTAAAGTAAAATCTGTCTGGCACAATATGGTATTTAGTTTTTTTACCTTTTCAACCATTCCTGCGTGGTTTGGGTCTTTGTCTTGCTGGAGGACCCATGATCTTCAACTCAAACCAAGTTTTCTTACACTGGGTAGGACATTTCGCTCTAAAATCTCTTGATAATTCTCTGATTTCATGCTTCCTGTGATACAGTCAAGGCCTCCAGGCCTAAATTCATAATGATAAATCTACATAGGCCTACTTAACTAGAGGATGCTCTCAGACTGCAGCCAAGGAATTCACTGAGGAGTGATGGTTAAAATCTGTAATTGTAAATGCAACTCTGATTGGCATGATATATTAATCAACCGGTTTTGACGCTATTATGCAGCTGCGCCATTATTGTGCATGAGATACCTGTAGTTACTGGTGGTAATAGCACAAAAGTCTGGGGCAGCTAAACAAACTATTGTCGGACAGTTATTGGTATTTTCCATAATTGTGTGAGCAGTTATTAGGATTTATCCTCCGGTGACCATGCCTGTCTGTCCAAAATTTAATGGTGTTACATCCATTGGTTGGAGAGATAATCCCCATAAACATTATCATTATCATTAAAAGTCAAGTAAAATGGAATCAATATGGACTGGGCCTTTTAGTGCCTGGGTCAGATGTGCTGTGGCGCTATTAAGTATCAGCAGTTCAGCACAGGCTGAGGCAGTCTGAAGGACGTCTCGAGATTTAATCAATACTGTGATGCCACGGGGTTGTATTGTATTACAGGCACACACACACACACACACACACACGCACACACATAGACACACGTCATTACTCAATTCCTGCATCCAGCTGCCCACACAGAGATTTGACCACTAAAACTTTGAGGTTTGGAAGTCAGCCCAAGGATTTCCCCTAAATTCCACTTCTCCAGTTCTGTCTAATCCACTCCAGACTCCAAACAGCCAGAGAAAATCTCACCACCAAGCAGTTTTTCTCTTGTACCTGCTGTACTGGCATGGCTGGTGTGTCTTTAACATGCTTAGTTTAACTAGCCGAGGTCTTTTGTATGTGGTTGTAATTCACGTGACCTGTTCTGTAACATGCATTAGCAGAACCGGAAAATGATTTACTGAACTTGCTGTGCATTAAACCTAAACCTCAAACATAGAAACTACCAGATAGCAGCAGATTAAAATTAAACACATATTACAGGGGAGTCTTGTCATGGCAACTAAAGAGCTTCCTAGTGTGATTTTATCAATAAAAGCACAAACACAACATCTGTCTTTCTATCACCGTGGATCTTTAATGCTTGCAAGCATGGGTGCCCCTCCTAACGAGTGAGCCCTCGCATGTTAAATGGCTTTAATACTTCAGTTTAAACAAAGTTCATAAGGACATCTTTCCTGGAACACGTTCCTTACATGCCGGCCTCGGGTGATCTACCTTAATCTCTCTTTGTGCACGCATTCTACATTCTACATCCTACAGATAATTCAACAAGCTTCCAACTAAGTGGAGAAACAAGCTGGGCTTGTGAGTCGTACTCACCCCTGCTCTTGGTCAACATCCAGACCTTCTACATACATTGGACATAACCCTTGACATGTATATAGAGTAGAATTGATTTATATTTTGAAATTCAAATGATTCTGTTGAGCAGTTAAAAAATGTTTTTACTGGATTGCTGATAAACATCTAACCTTTATTTTGTTTATTTAAGGGAGGGAAAATGTTGTCATATCTGAAAGTTGATTTTGGCACTTACTGCTTAAAGTGTTACTTTCTTTACGAAGGCCTCTGGCCAATAAACACAGTGAAGCTACTTCAATATTTGCAGGCTAGACCACCATGTGCAGTAGACATCTAGAACCTGTATGTGTTGCATCCGTAGCACGTAGCCATGCATTTATACTTGCGCGTCGGTGTCGCCGTCATTCTGCAATTACACCCCCAAACGTTAGTTGACAGTAGCGCTACACCGTCCACTGTGCTGACTTTTGACGGTAAAACTGTATAGGTACGGCTGGTATAGCCTTTTCAGATGTTATCGACCGAATGGATCACATTCTGATAGCGAACGAGTCATTTTGCTCGGGTTGTGACGGACAAATATATTGATCCACCGTGTTACAGCTGCTGGTTTGGCTGCTAGTAAAAGTTACTCCAAAGCACAGAGCTCTTCCTGTCAGCTCGGAGGCAATGCGAGGCTACCCAGCCGACCAATCACAGTGCTTACGGTCTGCGTTGTCTCAACGTGTAGTTACATTTTTGAGGAGGTGCATGTCAGGTTACGCCATAGATGACAGCGTAGGGTACGGGGCAACGCACAGGCTACACAATCGATTCAATGCAGAAGTATAAATTACACTTAAACTGTTAGCCCGCCATGACAGAATGACCTTTGTTTGTACATGTTAACCATGAATCCTCTGTGCAATCGACAACGCTAGCCTACGGATCAGAGGTGCAACAATTAATAAAACCAGACTAATAAAACTTCCTAAACCTACTTACAGGCTGTCTAAAATGCATTAAAACATGCGTACATCACTTATTATGTGTTTTCTTTGTGCTTATACATAACACTCACCTGATAAAAGGTAAAATGAGCAGACAGGAAAACATTCCGCTGTTGCTGCATTGACTCCTTGTAGCAGAATGCCCGAGAGCCAACAAGAGTGTAAACCAGCGTTCCGGTCAGCTGCCTAATGGCCTTTCAGACAGACTGCAACAACTGCACTGCTGCGAGCAAAGAGCAAGCACAGCACGGCGCACTGCTCGCACACGGCGCAGTCAAAGTTCAAAATAATTGAGTGGCCAGCGCATCGCAATTCACTTTCTATCTGTCGCCTACTGACGTTGCTGGGTATTGCACCCAAAATAGCATGTCCACAAAGACTAGATAAGAGCCTTATAAAACTGACAATATAACATCAGCAAGTGCTGGAGGAATACTATATCAAAAATGTGACCATATATTTTATGTGCGTCACATATGCATCTGTAGCGTCTATGCCATTAAGCATACACTCACCTAAAGGATTATTATTATTAATGCAATTATCTAATCAACCAATCACATGGCAGTTGCTTCAATGCATTTAGGGGTGTGGTCCTGGACAATCTCCTGAACTCCAAACTGAATGTCAGAATGGGAAAGAAAGGTGATTTAAGCAATTTTGAGCGTGGCATGGTTGTTGGTGCCAGACGGGCCGGTCTGAGTATTTCACAATCTGCTCAGTTACTGGGATTTTCACGCACAACCATTTCTAGGGTTTACAAAGAATGGTGTGAAAAGTGAAAAACATCCAGTATGCGGCAGTCCTGTGGGCGAAAATACCTTGTTGATGCTAGAGGTCAGAGGAGAGTGGGCCGACTGATTCAAGCTGATAGAAGAGCAACTTTGACTGAAATAACCACTCGTTACAACCGAGGTATGCAGCAAAGCATTTGTGAAGCCACAACACGCACAACCTTGAGGCGGATGGGCTACAACAGCAGAAGACCCCACCGGGTACCACTCATCTCCACTACAAATAGGAAAAAGAGGCTACAATTTGCAAGAGCTCACCAAAATTGGACAGTTGAAGACTGGAAAAATGTTGCCTGGTCTGATGAGTCTCGATTTCTGTTGA
>NC_060165.1:14986582-15000168 GCF_021292245.1 Micropterus dolomieu | reverse complement strand
GAAGACTGGAAAAATGTTGCCTGGTCTGATGAGTCTCGATTTCTGTTGAGACATTCAGATGGTAGAGTCAGAATTTGGCGTAAACAGAATGAGAACATGGATCCATCATACCTTGTTACCACTGTGCAGGCTGCTGGTGGTGGTGTAATGGTGTGAGGGATGTTTTCTTGGCACACTTTAGGCCCCTTAGTGCCAATTGGGCATCGTTTAAATGCCACGGCCTACCTGAGCATTGTTTCTGACCATGTCCATCCCTTTATGGCCACCATGTACCCATCCTCTGATGGCTACTTCCAGCAGGATAATGCACCATGTCACAAAGCTCGAATCATTTCAAATTGGTTTCTTGAACATGACAATGAGTTCACTGTACTAAAATGGCCCCCACAGTCACCAGATCTCATCCCAATAAAGCATCTTTGGGATGTGGTGGAACAGGAGCTTCGTACCCTGGATGTGCATCCCACAAATCTCCATCAACTGCAAGATGCAATCCTATCAATATGGGCCAACATTTCTAAAGAATGCTTTCAGCACCTTGTTGAATCAATGCCACGTAGAATTAAGGCAGTTCTGAAGGCGAAAGGGGGTCAAACACAGTATTAGTATGGTGTTCCTAATAATCCTTTAGGTGAGTGTATTATCTCAGCTGCTGGATATTTCTGCTTGATGGCATACACATCAAATCACAGCCTAGTCCTCAAAGTCCAAAAATTAATATAGATGTATACATCTATACAATATTTATTCTGTATTCATGCATGCATTCATATGAACATGCTGTACAACTGACAAAGGTTTTCCTCCCCTGTCGTCCTTCTCTCCTCTTGAATGCAAGTGGTTTTTACAAAAATGAGATGAGATGGTTGGCATAGGGAAAACAAATTAAAGCAGTGTCAGCTTATGTAAATCCATCCCTCGGTGCAAACCAATCTCACGAGCAAACCAGCTTTGTCGAGATCTGCAATGAGGTGCCAAGGGCTTCTTGTGCTTTCTAAAATGTAGATTTGTCTAAATTTCTAAAGACAATAACAGCTGAGCTGTGATTAGTCTGCACAACACTTCCCCTTGGCCTTAGTCTTAGATAACCACAGGATTTATTTGTGAACAAAGGTCAGTATCTTGAATAATGGGAGCAAAATGGCTGGTCATTTCAGCTGTTTTCAGCAAATTACACTTCAGGGAGCTTATCAAAGGCTGGCTATATCTTTTGAAATTATAAACACCACCCCCACTTTGATTCAAAATATAACATACCAACACCAACATATGCTATCACATTTGTATATTTACCATATTTAGACTTAAACATCCAGCTCCTTACTGAAGAGTGCAGGTCGGTGAAAAAAATGGCAGTAGCTGTAGAGCTGATGGCTACAGCTTACTTTTCAACCCAGTGTGACAAATGCTGCTGCAAAGTGACACAACATACTAATCTGCAATTCAACTATCACTCAACACATTTACTAAATCCATGACATGACATGAAAGACCACGTCACAGTGCATTTATGTGAGCATATTTCTCAAAGGCATATAAAAAATGCACATGTTGCCATAATAAAGTGCCTTATTTTGTTACTTTCTCTGTTGGTTCAATCCATTTTCAGGTACTGTATATTATAGCACAATATGGAGCACTGGTATGAATCAAATAACAGACGTCTTTTTAATTACTTTTCTGTCTTTCCATTTTTCATGCCTCTTCATCTATATTTAATTTTCTCTGTTGATATGGGGCAGTACTCTCGCCCCCTTCATATGCGCACACATGTACTCGCATACATGCACAGTGGCCTTGCCTGAGCTCTTTGGCAGCCTGGAAATTCACAGGGGAGGCAGAGGGAAAGACACAAACCCAAAGGGAGGCCTTTGGGACATGCAAATGCAAACATGTTTCCCCACCGGTGCCCAATGTCAGCTCCCATTACATCTAGCTGCAGGCCCCCTGGGCCAATTAGGGTACAGGGCTGCACACGTAAAAGCTATGAGATTGGTCCATCGCTACTAACCCCCTCCCTAGTGTTGACATTATGGAGGAATAATAAGGGACTGGTGGGAGTTGAGCAGTCGCAGGAATGTTTCAATTAGTGAATGGGGAAAGTTAAAAGCACTGAAACATGAAACTGACAATTATTTTATCTCACGTTAACGCAGTTTTTATTTCTATTATTATTATTTTGAAAGTCTGCTGCTCACTGGCTCTGAATACACATACAGTCAAACCATGGGTCACAGGAGGGGTGGGAATCTGCAAATCACCCAACCAAACAAGCAGCAGAGGGAGGCTTTGGCAGACTACGCTGGATGCAGCGCGTGGGAGAAGTAGATAAACAAAAGCAAGACAAGCGATCAAATGCCATAGTGAAGTGGAGCTACACACTGCATGCTGATAGGTATTGGGGAAGATGTTGGTCTTAGGAACGTTCTTAAAATCCCAACATAGTAACTTGGCCCCGCGGGGTTGCTCTGCACTCCTCAGATGAACAACAAGCGCTCCGTGAGTAAACAGCAGGCGCTCTATGGAGAGTTACCATGGCAACAGCTTCTGTGCGCTACACAGCTATTGCCTATTTAACTTAAGTTAAAATTAAAGGCTAACGTTACATAACTTTATACCTTCATCTAGTTTTGTAGGGATGCTCTGCCATGCGAATTCCCTCCTGTTGATGTCCTGATAACTATTTAGTAAATAGTACATTTAAATTAAAAGTGCGCAAAACACTACTTTAGAATTCATTATTCAATTTTGCGCATAACAATGCGATTAATCGCGATTAAAGATTTTAATTGTTGCCCACCACTATATATACATCGCTCTCTCCATCCAATCCATAATGCATTAAATGGCCAACGGGGGAAAGCAGAAAGCCTTTGGGATGTTTTCCAAAGAATGAAGGGTAATTTGGAGACAGTCCATTACTGTAAGAAGAGATTTAGGGGCTGCAGTAAAACTGTTACAATTGCCACTTTGGAAATGAGCTGGTTTAGCAGATAAGATTCTGAGGTAATAATTCACATCAAGAGGGGTCTAATAAAGGAGCCTATGCAAATAGCAAATAAACAAATAAATAACTTATCCCCAGCCAGTGCAAGCTTGGATAAATGGGGTTGTATCAGGAAGGGCATCTGGCATACAAAAGCCTATGCCAAATCAAATTTGCAGATCATCAGATCCCCTTGCCTCGTTGGGCGGGGCCCGGTTTGCTAGCAAGATGGAAATAGATGATCGACCCTTGTGCAGATATTCACTGACAAGAAGACATGTATAGGATTAGATATCTTTAATCCATACATACCCACCAGCCATTAAACAAATCTATCCATCTATCCATCTATCTATCTATCTATCAATCTATCCATCCATCTATCTATCTAAATATATATATATACATATATATATACATATATATATAGAGAGAGAGGTAGAAAGAAAAGAGCTATCATCTGTCGCGCTCTCCATCCAATACATAATGCATCACATGGCCAAGGGGAGAAAGCAGAAAGCCTTTTGGAATGTTTTCCAAAGAATGGAGGGTAATTTGGAGACAGTCCATGTTGTCCATTTAAATTTACTATACGATGAGATTTAGGGCCACTTTGGAAATGAGCTGGTTTAGCAGATAAGATTCTGGGGTAATAACTCAAATCAAGAGGGGTCTAAAAAAGGAGCCTATGCAAATAGCAAATAAACAAATAAATCACTTATCCCCAGCCAGTGCATTTCCTAATTGCTGGTCCCAAGCTTGGATAAACGGGGTTGTATCAGGAAGGACATCTGACGTAAAAAGCGTATGGAAAATCAAATTTTCAGATCATGAGCAAAATCAGCTGATCACTGCTGTGCCACAAAAGCGTTTAATTGATGTGATGGAATGCAGTGATCGATCAGTGACAAGTGATGTAAATAGCAAATAAAAATGTAGAGAGAAGTGTTAAATGATACCAAAAGATGAAACTAACAAAAGCTAAGCTTGTGGTGATAAACTTGCAAAAGTTACGAACAACTGTCAAAATCATGCATGGACTCGGCGTGTGCAGGCCTTTTTATACAGTTTAGGGTGCATGCACGTAAGGAAAAAAATAGGTGTGCTCTTCTCTTTCTTTCTTTGTGTTGTTTGCGTGTTTGGCTGCAAGAAAAACCATACAAATAGTTATTTTTTGCCGCGATCTGGTTACAAAAAGTATGCCTAAGTATCGATTGAAGTACTAGTTTGATATGGTCATAATCACATCTGGACAAAGTTAACGTCACAGCAGTTCTGTTGTTTAACCTGTTCATTATTGACAATGAAAATAGCTGAATTCTACGTGCCTCAAATAATTTTCACAGTATGTCAACATTTAGCTGAAAGTCAATTCAAAACTTTGTTGGGTTTTTTTTGTTGCTCTGTTGGGCTCAGTCTAAGAAAGTCCAATTTTCATCTTGTGTAACTTTGGAGGTCAAAGTGTCCGGGCAGTTTGTGTTTTTATCGTTACCTCAGGAACGTAGGAGACAGCAGGGAAAAGAGGGGGGTGAGTCAAACAGGGACAGAAGCCAGAGTGAGGAGTTGAGGAAAATTGCCTCTGGACCAATCATGGTGTCCTGCTCTTTCTGGACCAATGAGACCTGAACCAGGAATGACTGACTTGGTACCAGTTGTGGGCATAGGCTAGATGTGAAATGAGAATTGTCGAGGGACATTTATGACATTTCTTAGGGCAAACAGAAGGAAAAATCAATATGGCTAAAAGCATTAGTAATTGGAAGGAAGATGACCATATGCAGCCGCTGACCTACAAATCCAGACATCCGTCTGAGATCTTTCCAGGTAAATCAATGTGCAGCTCTTCAAGTCAGAGAGAGAGGAAGACAGAAAGCTGGCTAGAGGTTTCAATTAACTGTAAAAAGGGTATTTGCAGTGAGGAGGTCTCAACTGACGTTATCTAAGCCTGTTCCCTTGTTACTACTACTCCTGTTAAGTGCTCCATTCTTGCATGGCACATAATGCAGTTTACAATAACGGTGACCTTTAACATTCACAGTCATTTTTGAAACAATCAGGGTTCAATTTCAACACAGAAGTAAACAAAAACAAGCTTATTGCTTCAACTAACAAAATCTACAGTTGTCGACACAGTTTAATCCATTCCTTACACTTTTGGTCTTGTGTTTAAGTTTTGGAAAGGTGATTCAAGGGTGGGTTTTTTTGTTTCATATTATATCATCAAAATTAAATTTGTGTTATTATTTTTGTTATTCAACCAGGATAGTTATTCTTGACAAATCCCACTTTTTAACCATCAATACGGCAGAATATTTGAGAGTATTGCGAATGAACAATCTTGCAGAAGTGGTACTAAATGATAATAAATGTTTCTCTTAAAGCTGAGTTGTGCCGATGTCAAAGTTTTTATCTGATCCTATTATAATCCTAGTGATTATCTGTGTAGTGATAATTCCCATCACTACACAGCACATGGAAAAATCTTGACAAAAAAAGCTTGACAAGCTTGTTGTGCTTAGTTAGGGTTGCTAAGCTATGATTTGGACAATTGCTGTATGGGGGAGGTGCTTAGTGAATAATCAGATGTATAATACATTAAACTAGATCTGCTTTAGGTGCAACATAGAGTAGATCCACAACTCCAGTGAGCACTCTAAATGGGTGTGGAAAACATTAACATGATAGTACATTGTTGACAGCTATAAAAACAGACAAAAAAAATTGCTTTTTAATGCTCAAAAGGGTCATTTGGAGCTATTAGTTTCCAGGAAACCAAAACCTGGACGGAGGCTTTTGATAATAAAGGAAAGTACTTTGTTTCAAGATAAGTCTGCTCTGCATACTCGACAATTGTTTGAAGAATGTGCGTGCCTTTCAGCTGAAACCACATGTGTTTCTCTCTGAGAGAATTTGAACACACAATTCTTTATTCAAGTAACTTCATTTTTGTGTCAGTGAGAGTACAGGTCATAACTGTACGGTTGCAGGGGCTCTGATGGCTCAGCTAGGAAAGACTTCTACAATGTAACCAGCATGCTGAACCATAGTCCCACAGACTATTCACCCTGTTTATCAAATTAGTGCAAAAATGGCACAGATCAATCTTAAAACAAGAACCCTGCTTTAGAAAACTCTAGTTTATATTAAATTGTGGTGATTAGAAATAATCCAATCCTGGTTTACTATAATATTGAGGCATGCATATACAGTACATTATCCTCTTGCACAGACATGTACAGCATTACAGGCCCAACACAGTTGGCAGTGAGCAGGATCATCATTTCTTTCCAATGTGTGGTGTAGTGTGCATTCACATTTGCCACCATGGGAATAACCCTGTCTATCACATGCTATCTTGTGACTTAGAAGCTGAACATACAGTTCCTTTTAACTCATAATTATTAGCGTGACCTTGCTGAATCATTTTGATACTCAAGTTTCCATTTGGAGACATTTTATTGACCTTTTACCTCGTCACCATGGCAGAAGCATCATTTTGCCAGTATTTGCAGTTAATTGCAAAACTAGGATAGTGAGAAATGCACCACTTGGTCACTCCATATTTATTTATATTTATATGTTGTTTGTTCTTAGCAAAGAAGCAAGGCATGGACTAATGTAAAAACATAATTTTGCTGTTAAGTAATTAATAAAGAATTGTAACTAATCACTTCTTCCATGAATAAAATCTAATTACTAACCAAGTCACAGCACCGATCACTGGATTTTAGTGCATGTTTCGTCTAATCCAGTGGGTTTTTACTGTGAATGTTGTATTTAGCATGTGAATCATTTTTTCAACTCATTAACTTATTAGTTTAGATGACCTGAAAAATTCAAAATAACTACATTTGGGGATACATGCTTTGTTTTTTTAGACAGTGACGTTAGACTTTAGGCTGGTGAAAGTGACAGGCTCAGTGAATTTGGGGCTCCTGAAACATTACAGCTGGCTACCCTGCTGCTTGTTGTAACCCCAGAGCTCAACCACAACCACCTGCAGAGCACAAAGCCCCTTAATTATAATTAGAATGGAAGTGTGTGTGTGTGTGTGTGTGCTTGTGTGTTTGTAGATGGGGGTGCACACACTATATATGAACAGCCTGTGTGCAATTTGCATTGATTGATTAATCATCCAGCGCCTTCATTTTTCTTTTTTCGTTCCTCCCTGCCACATTGAGCCTCTTTACATTATTGATGCTGATGCGATCACAGGTATCGGCAGGGAAAGTTTGACTCCCACGCAGGCAGCCGTGACTCATAATGTTGGAGCAGGAAGGCTTGCGGGCAGGGTTTGGAGAAAAATGGCAAGTGGGTGGAAAGACGAGTAGGTGGGAGAGCAGGCAGGGGTCTGCGTCTGACTGTGCTGAAGAGCTTTGTTCATAATTTATTCTCCCTCTCCCTCTCTCTCTCTGTCTCCCCTTCTTTTTCTTGTCATCCTCAGTGGGAGGAGCAATAGGACCACATTGTGTGTGTGTGTGTGTGTGTGTGTGTGTGTGTGTGCAGAGGATGCAGTCTTGTGAGCGCCAGCCAGGTCTGTTCCAGGGTATTTATAGCTCTCATTAGACACATCCCGCTAGAGCCAGGGTCACAGCACAGTGAAGTGAATACTACATTTGTCTCACACCATCAAAACACACACACACACACACACACACACACACACACACACACACACACACACATACAGAGGCACCTGGTTTGAGTCTGTACCCGCTACAGACACAGGAACCGAAAGTACAATAGGACACTGTTAGCATCTAACTTAAACAACAAAAATATTTTACCCAGAGTTCCTATTCACCAAATTGGAAGCTTCCTCCAATGCCCATATTTGAAGCCAGTTTTGACATGTTAGCAGGTGCACACACAAATGCGCTGTCTGAGCTGATCGTCTGTTCAATCTGTCTGATTGAGCAATCCCAGCATGCATTTGGTACAGCAGGTGGCCAGTGGGTGTTGGGAGTAAGGGAGCCTGCTGCAGCCAAAAAGACATGGTGGAGTGAATGGAATAAAACTGCACTGTGCGCATCCACACACACACACTCACACACTCACACAGCCATGTGTCCGCACGTGAAGTACTGGAGTATATCCTCTGTGAAACTGACAGAAAGGGTGCTGGTGATGTCCCTCTGCTTCTACACTAAAGCATGGAGATTTTTTCCGGAGAACAGGCATTTTTCATTGGATACATGTTGATCCTGGCACAAAAAACAGTAGATCAAATCTGTACAGAAAAATCTCAAAAAAGAGAAGATTAATCTGACAATTATTCTCTCGCTCAAGCATTTAGTCTATAAATTGTCAGAAAACATTAAAAAGTGCCAATCACAATCAGTCCAAAACCCCAAAACATTCAGTTAATTTTAACATAAATCACATAGTCTTGGCTGTAGGTACTTGGATAAAAACTACTATGGACCCTGTAGTTTGTGTACACATATTTATGGTCATATTACAATTTGTGTGACACTATAGCAGCAAAGAGCAGCTCCCCGAGAGGTGCAGCAACAGGCTGATATCATACAAGTGTGTCCACATACTTTTGGCCAGCTCGCAGCAAGGAGCAAGGAGCAGCAGCATGCTGATATTGGATCAATTTGTGTCTACATACTTTTGGACATATATTTTCCTCCATAGTGTGGCGAAAGAATACATGTTGCACAGAGGACAGTAGGTGGGGGGGGGGCACTAAAGGGTAGGAGTAGGGGGAGGGTAAGCTGACCATGGCAGTTAACTTGTTGTTATGTACAGGAGTTACACAAAATAACCATTGCACCTCCTGGAAAAACGAGAAGGGTCCAACTGATGTGAACAGACAACAGACCTCTGCCCGAGGATCTCAAGGTACATGCTGGTGTGTATGGGACTTAAAGGTCAGAAATATAACAAGGCGAGAGGCCATGAAGAGCTTTAAAAGTGATCAATAAAAGTCAATTCTAAAACATACTGGGAGCCAGTGTAATGAAGCTAAAATAGAGGTAATGTGGTCCTTTTTCTTTGTTCTGGTTAAAAGCCTGGCAGCTGAGTTCTGGACAGTCTGGAGTCGATCAGTAAATTTTTGGGTTAAACAGGTGAAAAGGCTGTTGCAATAATCCAGGCGTGATGAGATGAAAGCGTGTAAAATGGTCTCGGTGTCCTTAAAAGTTAACATAGATTGAATTTTTGCTATATTTCTAAGTTGATAAAAACATGATTGAACAAGCTTTGTGGTGTGCTGCTCAAAATTTAAATTACTATCAAACCAAACACCAAGATTCTTTGCAACAGGCTTAATGTGATTTACAAGGGAACCAGCTGCCATCTGCTGGGACCCGATGACCAGGATTTCTGTTTTGTCTGAGTTCAGCTGGAGGAAATTATTTGACATCCATTTTTTAACTTCACAAAGGCAGTCGGTAAGTGAACTCAGCATTCCAGGATCTGTGGATCTGACGGGCAAGTATATTTGTGTGTCATCAGCATATATATGAAGAAATACCATGTTTATGGATAAAATGTCCAAGGGGAAGCAGAGACAAGGAAAACAATGTACATGCGTAACTTTAAATAAGATTTTCTTCTCTGCAGTTTTTGTTGATTGCTTTGGTACTAATATCCCAAGTATGTGGTAAAATTTCAAAACTCTTGGTACAAAACTGGAAACTCACCACACTTGTAACACAGCTAGTCACCAAAACAAAACAAAATGATATCTTTTTAGTTTAGTCGTTTTAAAGGTTAAGTGTGTACGATTTCGTGGCATGTAGTGGTGAGGTTGTAGTGTTGTGTCGTTCAAAGAACGTTTCGTGTATATGACTCGGGAGGAATGGGTTGTCTCAGTGAGTGATTCGTTCATTTTAACGCATGCGTGAAGGATCTTGGACTCTTACGTTCACTCGTCACACGGCAACTGCATGGGCTCCGTCAGCACAGGAAACAGAATTGATTAGTTCACGACTCTCAACTGTGGGTCTGTTTGAGTCGTTCATTTGTCACGTGACAGCTCAGCTACAGGGCTGTGGTAAGCAGGCAGCACAGGAAACAGAACTGATTAGTTCACGACTCTCTAGGTCTGAGTCGTTCATTTGTCACGTGACAGCTACTGTGGAGCAGGAATGAACTACTCGTTCACCGCTCACATGGGTGCTCCTCAGTCTTTCGTTCACTCAGCAGGCTGAGTGACTGCCAGCGCCTGAGAATGACAGGCAGGTCGGCAGTCAGGTAACAGTCACTGGACTGAAATTATATCTAATATCTATTTTGTGACATTTGATAAAGCATAAAGTTATTACAGCGCAGTTATGTTGTGCTAAATTATAGTTTTAACACAGCCGCAGTAACTTTAGTCCTGCTAGTGTTTAACATTACAGCTAACAGCTGATGAGAGTTGTTCTGGTCCACTTCAGAGCCCTGACAGGGTTCTACCTGGAGCCGAATTACCTCAGAGGTCGTCTCCTCTCCAAAACAAACAGACCCGGTCATTAAAACATTAAAACACAGCCACATAGCAACGTTAGTGTTAGCCCTGTAAACAGCTAACAGCTGTTCTAGGTCCGCCAGAGAACGCAACGTAACTTTTCCTTTTTATTTACCAACAGAGCCGTGCTGTTGTTTCACAGCTCGTGACTGGTGAACAACCTGCAGTGTTTGAGAGCGATGTGCTCATGTTTGTTTCTCTGTCTGCAGAATCCGGGCCTGATGTACGTGGCCCATTCTGCGTCCAGACCTGCCAAACTGCTGCGTTTATATGTGTTTATTTCTCTGTTCCTCTCTCTGTGCTGTGGAGTTCTTTAAGAACTTGGTGGCTTGATCCAGATTATTATTAAACTGGTTGAATTTTAATAAGAGTGTGTTTATTCATATAGTGTATCAAGCTTATTACTTCAATATATTTACTGCAAATCTGATCATGGATAGGGACGTTAGGCTACTGTATGAATGAGCACTTTAGAGATAATTATAGTAATTATATACATAAGCCTTTATATGGCTGGTCTGGTTGTATAATACTCGGGAAAGATTGTGAAAATGGAAGGATTTAGCCGGAGTAGTGATGATTACATATTGAAAACATATTTCTGTGGTTTTTACATGGTTTGAATTTGGTTGTGGGCCCAGGGGGGTTTATATAATGATGATATACAGTAATCAAGAGGTGAATTTGTGCATTATACTTTGTCAAATAAAGCAAGCCAGGCAGCCTTCCGTGTTTGAGAACAGCGCTGTTTTTTAATCGCCCACTAGAGGGCTGCAGCGCCGCAATAACCAGCCTAGTTCAAATGAATGAAATTACTCAAAAAAAGATTAGTTAATTTTAATGAACGAGATTTGAATGAACGAGTCTGTCAAAAGATTCGAAGTTGCCATCACTATGAGGTTGCAAATTGAAATGAACTGTCTAGTTAACCCCCCCTTCAAATCGAGTAAGATAGCTACGGTGGCTGACACAGGACAAAAGATGTTGTCATCTTAGACAGCAGAGAGTAGCCAGTCAATAAATGAGATCTTTAGATAGATATATTAAGAAATTATATTTACTTAATTATTAAGTAAAACCATATGTTATTGTGGCTTGGCCACCGACAGATAACATGGAAAATGCAAGCCAAGAGTGTGAAACTGTCACTGTTTCTGCACCACAGTCCATGATAAACCACACATTAGCTCAAGTTTATACAAACATTGACAAGGGAAACACATTAATTCTCTTCTTAGTGATTATGGACCCTCGCAAAAACTGCCCACCATCAATAATATCTGGCCTGCAGCAAAAAATAAAAATAAATAAATACTTTGATAGCAATGCTGAAATAGATCTCAGACGTGACAGCAACAGTTACTCACATAATCGCTTCCTCTTTAGCGGTTTGGTCTACAAAATAAAAGCGCGAGAAGCGTGTTTTTTGCAGCAATACTTTATTTTGAGTTGAACTGAGAGCTTTTACTTTGAAAAAAAGATTCTGATGCGTGCTTCACACACCTCTAAAATAGCCGTCAGGAAAACAAGAGCAGGAATTTCTTCTTCCTGGAGATACCGCGGAAATGAAAAAGCGGCTGTAGTTGTGCTGCGTTCCATTTACCTCAGAAGTCGGAGGTCGGCGCTGGGAATGACGTCCCACCCGAGTTAGCGGCGTTCCAGTTAACAAGTTGGAAAACCTCGCTCGGCCAGTTGTTTGTTCACAACTAGCCAGGTTAGCTATTGATACGGCGGTTGATTAAAAAAACGCATTGTGCGGTATTTACTCACACTAAACACTGTAGCAACACGACCACAGACAGCAGCTGGACAGCACTTTGTGTACGAACATTTATATGAGTCACAAGTACACAGAAGTGCTAATAAGTACACAGTAGTAGGAAGGGTAGTTGTCCCGACTTTCCGAGTCGGAAATCCGACTTCAGTTCCAGTTGAAAGTTCCAACTGGGAACTCGGAAATTCCGACTTTCTGTGTCAAATGGAACGCACCATTGGATGCGGATCAAACGCCGGAATGCACACACTGCAGTGTGAAACAGAAACAGTCGCTTCATAATCAATTTGTTGAAGAGGGGGGAAAAAAGTTCTCCCAACACGAGATTGAACACGCAACCTTCTAGGTGAGAGTCTTGCGCTTTACTGAGCTAACCAAACACCATATATTATTACTTCTTATTCTTCTTCTTCGAACATACGTATTCAACATAGTGATGAGCGTCTACACTGCCAGAATTCTACAACAAGAAGAAGAACGTAGTGACGAAACATGCTCTGTAGAGAGTTTGTCTATTTCTCAATCTGTGTTCTTGTCTGTACTTGTGTTCTTGTGGACTTGTGAAACGTCATCAGTCGCAGCAAAAGTACTGTTCCAATTCAAAAGTCCGCATCTAGTCAAGTACAGTAAAATACCCGGATGTGTTCTCGCTCCGCCCGTTTTACAGAGCCTGCATCGGTGGTGACTTGTGTGGAGTTCGGATAGCCAGATCTCCCAGAATGCATTTCGCGGAAATGTTGGAGGAGAAAACTTTCAACTGTAAGTTATAATACTGCTGTTCTTGTGTCACATATAGTAGTTTTAAGAGTTTGTTATGCGAGAATATAGTTGTTAAAACTCCAAATATGTGGTTGAATTCTCAAGACAGAGGTAATTTTTAAAAATGCTACGACATTTTCGGAGATGTGAGGTCCCACCCTCTAACGCAGGGGTATTCAATTAGATTTCAAAGAGGTCTAGTTAGAGAAAATTTCCTGAAGCAAAGGTCCGGAACATCAAAACGACGAACTTGCGTTATCATTCAGTACTATAACCTATAGTTGTATCAACTAGTTTTTAGTCAACAACGGACTGTCAAATCAAATAATAATAGTCAGTTTTCACATCAAACTGGAAGGATAATAAATAATAACTATTCAAATAATAAATTCTAAATTTAAGTAAACTAAAGTGCCTAATTTTTAGAAAAAATGTAATAAAAAGTGTAGCTTGAAGTGATGAAGTGTAGTCTTAACCAATTTTATAATAAACACTCAACACATCATAACAAATGAACAGCTGTAATGCCTCCTCTTCTCTTTCATTTCCTCTTACAGAGCTACCACTTTCCTACTTTCTGTTGTTCAGTGAGAAACGTGAGCTCC
>NC_060165.1:14985820-14986562 GCF_021292245.1 Micropterus dolomieu | reverse complement strand
CAGCAAAAGTACTGTTCCAATTCAAAAGTCCGCATCTAGTCAAGTACAGTAAAATACCCGGATGTGTTCTCGCTCCGCCCGTTTTACAGAGCCTGCATCGGTGGTGACTTGTGTGGAGTTCGGATAGCCAGATCTCCCAGAATGCATTTCGCGGAAATGTTGGAGGAGAAAACTTTCAACTGTAAGTTATAATACTGCTGTTCTTGTGTCACATATAGTAGTTTTAAGAGTTTGTTATGCGAGAATATAGTTGTTAAAACTCCAAATATGTGGTTGAATTCTCAAGACAGAGGTAATTTAAAAAAATGCTACGACATTTTCGGAGATGTGAGGTCCCACCCTCTAACGCAGGGGTATTCAATTAGATTTCAAACACATGTTTTTAGTCAACAACGGACTGTCAAATAAAATAATAATAGTCAGTCTTCACATCAAACTGGAAGGATAATAAATAATAACTATTCAAATAATAAATTCTAAATTTAAGTAAACTAAAGTGCCTAATTTTTAGAAAAAATGTAATAAAAAGTGTAGCTTGAAGTGATGAAGTGTAGTCTTAACCAATTTTATAATAAACACTCAACACATCATAACAAATGAACAGCTGTAATGCCTCCTCTTCTCTTTCATTTCCTCTTACAGAGCTACCACTTTCCTACTTTCTGTTGTTCAGTGAGAAACGTGAGCTCCAGCTAGCATATTGGAGATCTATGAGATATTCTGGTTTTGAACTGCCCGTGGG
>NC_060165.1:14958599-14985720 GCF_021292245.1 Micropterus dolomieu | reverse complement strand
GTGCCTAATTTTTAGAAAAAATGTAATAAAAAGTGTAGCTTGAAGTGATGAAGTGTAGTCTTAACCAATTTTATAATAAACACTCAACACATCATAACAAATGAACAGCTGTAATGCCTCCTCTTCTCTTTCATTTCCTCTTACAGAGCTACCACTTTCCTACTTTCTGTTGTTCAGTGAGAAACGTGAGCTCCAGCTAGCATATTGCATATCTATGAGATATTCTGGTTTTGAACTGCCCGTGGGAGGAATGTACATGTAAAAATCTGTACATTCTTGATTAAAAGTCATGTGAAATCTCTTTTATCTTTCGTCTCCTCAATTCGGGTGTGTTTCCAAAACGTCTCTGGTGAATCTCGCGGACTCGACTCGCAAGCATCGGTATGCACAGATTTGATTGGCTGAGCAGCGTCACATGAGACGATTGGAGCACATGCGATTGGTCTGTGAGTTTCCTGGTCCTCTAAACCAGTACAGTAAATGCTAGAAAACCTAGAAGTCTCAATAATAAATGGGCTGTAGGTCGGCGGTCCGGAGAGGACGGCGGCTGGGTCCGGATCCGGACCGCGGTCCGCCTATTAGTGACCTCTGCTCTAACGGGTCCGGCCGCAACAAGTCCTCTGCTGTTCCAATTGCTGAATGACTGACTGCGTGCTCCCATTCCTGGGAGTTTGTACTCCCGAGTCGAACTTGCCAAGTCCGAGCTTTAAAGTACAGAAGTCCGAACTTGGCGAACTCGGTATTGAGAAACAACTCTTGTCTGTTTTCAGCTATTGTAAAAACATGACGGCGTAAGGGGGGACTCATGATTATGTAGATAGAAATGGCTCATTCTAATGTAATAAAACCATAACACTGAAAACATAGTTATGGATCTTAAATTGCATTTCTGTCCATAGATCCTCAGAAATATTACACATTGGACCTTTTATCGCTTTGGTACTATTATCGCAAGTAAGGGGTAAAGGTTCACAACTCTTAGTACAAAACTCTAAACTTATCACACTTGAAACACCCTTTCATTCAAACCACACAACCATTGATTAAAAATAGTTTCTCATGAAATGTCACACAACATAATGATATCTTTTCAGTTTAATCATTGTAACTATCAGTGATTTCAATACTAAACAATGCAAAAAAACATGTTTCAAATCGCCTTATAAAGTGCTGAAAGTAGTATGCTACAGTATACTGTAGGTTTTTTTTGATCGCTTTGGTACTATTATCGCAAGTATGTGGTAACATTTCACAACTCTTAGAGCAAAACTCCAAACTCAGAATCTATCATTTCCATAAAATCTATCCTATATGTAATCAAGTTGTGATCAATGAAGACATCCTCTACAATCACTGATGCAAGAAACAAACGTTTACTGTATTTTACAGTATTGCAACATACAGGTTTGTCTAATCAAATGTAACTCTGAGCTCTGCCCACCTCTGTGAGCCTGTCCACAGCCTCTCTGATCGATTCCACTGCCTTGCTGTCTATTCTGCTCCATGTTGAAAGGAACTGCTGGTGTTCACACCCCCTTTTACAGTATATGGTTACCAGTTGAGTTTATCACCATGTGAAATTAGCAATCAATGATTATGGATGGTAATCATGTAGTGTATTTTACGGTATTGTATTGTACATACTGTAATCATTGCAGTGGTCCTTTGTGGCTCTGTTTGTTAGAGCACTGAGCTACTTGCACTACGGCTGTAGGTTTGAATCCACTGAGGTCACATACAGTGAAGATCTCACACCTCAGGGTGGTGATTCTGAAGGTTTGAATCTAAATAAATCAGGCAAATGAAACAATAATACATACATGTATATTAAGAAAATGTTTCAGCTATGATTAATTAGGAAAAATGAGCATAATGATAGTAAAAGGTAGTAGCAGTAGAGAAGAAAATCATGTCCTAAGTTATGCATGTACTTTGTATGACCAGAATGTATTTCAATGTGCAACATATCTTTCTACATTTTGTTCTACTCAGTCAATGTCAGATGTACTTATAGTTGTGAAAAAAGGTAATTTTTGATGATCTGTTGTGTTTTTTGTACTAAGAGTGGTGAAAGATTACCACATACTTGTGTGAATAGTACCATAGCAACAGAAAAGAATTGTAAACCATATGTTCTCATGACATTTCATGAGGAACTTGTATTTTCAATCAGCGGTTTTGTGGTTTATTTATTTATTAATTTTACCACATTTGCCACAATAGTACAAAAGCCACAAAAACTGTGATGCAGAATTATTTAATATGACAAGCCTAAGAAAAAATTGTATTACCAAACATGGAAAGGCCCATACAAAGTATGTTTTCAAATTGGTCTCAGATAATTGGTCCATGTACGATTTTAAATCGATTGTAAGGTGATGAATGACTAGTAGTACTAGTACTAATGGTAGATCTCATGTTTCTTGTGATATTGTTGGCCCTTGTAAAAGAGATCACTGATCTCAGCAGGTCTTACCTAGTTAAATATTGGTTAAATAAAAAGTGTCCATTTTCCTTTACTTCAAATTTTAAGTTATTTTGAAGGTATATGACTTGTATACTCCCATTCTTTCTGAAATGATTTAAATTGTTATGGTTATTATGAAAGGCATTTTGAAAATTAAAGCCACTGTTTAAACATCGAGCAATGCAATTTATTTAAAGAAAATTTTGCTAATGGTTTTACATTCCTCTACTGATGGCTATACAACATTAATATCCCATCACAACTGAACCTTTTCCTGCCGCTGTATACCACAGACCCGATGTCCCACAACTTCATGCTGACAACACCAGCTCTAATCCACTCTCCGGTACGAATGATTAACACAAAACCCAGAGAAAGTGCAGCTGTCATTATGTCTGTGAAATTGAAGCTGTTTATGAGGGCAAGTTTCCCTGGATGTATTATTCAGCGGATAGTGTTTTGAGATTCTAATGCAAAACTGTTTGGATTATGGTAAAAATCTGTGACAGATAGACTTCAAAGCCGAGACGAGAAGCAGAGAGGAAAACAAAAGTAGGTGAGGTGGAAGTGGGGCAAGAACTAGGCTAGAACTACAGATTTTTTTTTTTAAAGTCACCAACTGCCAACGCAGCTGAACCTTGCGGTGCAATGTGAGGTCAGAGGATTTGTTAAACTGAGGAAGAAAGGCTACTCTGCGGTGTCAACAACACCAAACTACCCGAGCCAATGCTTAGCCCAGAAATTGGAGTGAGCGTGTAGCGGGCCGTGTGTGTTGTGTTGGGGCTGCTTAGAGAAATATACTCTAAACCTCTGCAAATCCCAGCAGTAGATACTCATTTTTTGGCTGTTTGCCAACTGCTATTCACAGGGTCAAAACAACAGCGATAAGTATTCAGTGTCTTGCTCAAGATATCATCAGCGATTGGCTAAAACCCCTCCTCCAAGCAGCAATAACCTAAGCAACCATAACAACACATACTTTAGATAGGTATCTAAAGAGTTTGGAGAATGGTAAAAAAAAAAAAAGAGTGAAACCCTAAGGTGTAGAATACATTTTGTGTTTGTCAGCTCTAATGTATGCTGCAAGCATTAGCATCCCCAGCTTAATGGCTTATATCTACAGTAGTTACACAGGTTTAGAGTTAAACTAAAAGGCAGGGGGCATGTCATTAGCAACACTAAAAGCTAAGCTAGCTAAGTGTTGTGAAGACACAGGTCTTCCATGCACAAAAGGCGTTGCCGGTGGTGTTGATGTACATGAGAACGAGGGTAAGAACCAGGTCAGGTTTGAGCCCTTTTGAGATTCTTTTTGGGCACCCTCCACGAACAGAAATTAAGTATTAATTATTAAATTTTTATTAATTATTAAATTATTGTGTAAATGCTTACTGATTTGTCTTTGGCCAACTTATAGGGTTCAGTAAGTGCAACCAACTCTGCTGCTTGAGGTGAATTTCAATGGGTCATGTTGAGTTACTACAGCACTACCTATATTATTATGTGGAACTACAGGTCATGTTATAGGAAACAATCTGTTCAGGACTGAAACTCAGACTTTAGTGTACTGATTGTGGCTCTTTCCTGCTCTTTATTTGTTTGGGAAGCTTAAACTCCAGTCAAACTTGTGTTCCTTTTCTCTTAAAAATAAAACATAGCCTACTGTTTAAGACACAAATTAAAGAATAAGTCTAACCATGTGTGTCAAAGTATATCCTAAGTAAGATTTCAAACCACCCAAGGGTTACAATAGATAAGATAATTGATAAGATTTTAATAAATTTTTTATTTATACTACTACCATGTGGTACAAGCTGTTTCTTTATTTCCATGTCTACATCACCAGCTATTGAGGATTGCTAACTTTAGCCTGTAGCTTTATACTCCATCTTCTGTGGCTTGCTGGCCTGTAGCCATCATGTGCATATGTAACCAGTCAGCAGGAAACATTAAAAACTCTGCTGGAGACAGCTTTTTCAACCAACTCACGGAGCTAGAAATGAGAAGATGCGTTTTATATACTTTTAAAAAGATTTTTGGGGGTCTTTTTGCCTTTATTTAATAGGAACATCTGAAGAGGGAGACAGGAAATGTGGGAGAGAGAGCAAGAGAGAGAGGATGACATGCAGCAAAGGGCTGCAGGCTGGAAGGAAACCCGGGCCAATGATGCAAGGACACAGCCTTGCACTTGCGCCCTATATGCACCGCACGTGCTCTTGCTTTTATTTACTTTTGTCTGAAATCAAAGACCGATTATTTTAAAAATGACTGTGAATTTTGATTGAAAAATCTGTCACACTTCTCATTGTAATGTGCTGGCTAAAATATGAAGCTTGACAGGCATAGCATCACTAACTAGGGGAGGCAGGGATTAGAAAATTTACTTGAACCTCAGGCCTTCTTGAGGGACAGTCGCCCCATTGGTGCCTCATCCTGCTGCTCAGAATAGCAAAGTAATTAAATGAAAACTGCAATGAGAGTTTAAAATAACAGTAGCATCAATGCAAGTATCCCATTACAATACACACACACACACACACACACACACACACACACACACACACACACACACACACACACACACACTGGGTGTCTGAAGATATGGTTTGTTGAAAGACACTCAGGGGCTTTAAGAGACCATCAGGGAAACAGATTTCCACAAGAGAGTATCTGTACTTCAAACACAATAAGCGCTCTGTCAATCAATGCTGCCCTCTGGTGTTATAAAAAAACTTGCTCAGTGTCTGCAAGATGCACTTCATGTTGAAGTCTGCCATCCAGTGGAACACAAATATAACATTTCTTTTTCTGTCAACTGTTTAAAAAATCACTTTAATATTCCTGTAATACATAAATACACTTACTGTAATGTAATTGGGATGTGCTATGGAAAGCTATATAAAATAAAGATGAAAAGCCAAATCTGTCTTATAGTAAGTTTATTTCACATTTGTAAATTGGTTAAAGGCGTACAGAGATCAACCTATACCTATTACATATATATATATATATATAGTGCACATTTGTGACTATAGAGCAAGGTGTTGTGTCTGACTGGTGTGAAGGGATCTTTTTTGGGCATTATGTACTGTGTTATGTTTTTGGGTGACCACATAGAGGATGCTGCCTTAAAATGTCATTGATAGTTGAAATACAAGGAGTTATAAGGGCAAAATGGGCAAAACTTTATGTTGTAATTTAATTTTGTGTGGTTAAATTATTCAACCTATACTACATGTATGTTTTTTAAATGCCAGGGGGAATAAGTATTTAATTGAAATATATAATAAGATCACAGCAGTTTTGCCTGTATGATCAAATGTCTAACTACTGCTCCACAAACAAAGCAAACCTGTTACCAGTGACAGATTTGGTGATATGACTGCACTTACAGAGCATTGCTGACTCATCTTCAGTTGAAAAACAAGTAAAACAACGACTCTGCCCTATCAGTTTCTCTCCATGATGAGTGCAAGATAACTGTGCTCATCATTTGAAAAGGTCAGTGCGCTTTTCCAACCACTTACTGTATAAAACGCCCGTTATTGTATAAAAAGCTTTTCACATAACATTTGTACAGAAGGGGACTCGTAAACATCCAGACATATCTCTTCTGACTGTTCAATTTAGACTGAGGACTGTAGGTTACTGCGTTTGATGACAGAGTTGCAGGATTATGAGACAGAGAAGGCCATCACAATAAAAAAGTGTCAAATGTGAAAAATACCCAGCCTAAACAAACAAAATAACTCCAGTAAACCATGTAATTGTGAAAATGATTATGTGAAATTTTATAATGTAGAGTTGCGCTTGATTACATCGTGTTTACAAATGTACTGGTTTGTTTCTAAATCTTCTGCATTTATTCATGTGATTTCTTCTTTCTTCATAATGTATTATTTATTTGATATTGACCACTTTTGGTATAAATACCAGTAACAATGTATTGTAGAAGTATGGGGACCCAAAGTGGTCAAAATAAACAAATATGACACTATGGATTTGGCTATACATATAAATTGATACACTATATATTACATTTTTAGAATTCAGCTCATTGTTATAACAAAAAAGTTATTACATGTTTACTTCTTATCATAATAACAATAGTGTAGGTTATATTTATTTCAAACTGTCCTTTTAACAAACTATTTAACAACTGAATTGTATGACAAACATTGACAGAGCCAGTTATGTGACACTTGTTCGATGCAGGTAATTAGGGCAAATGGTTGTAAACTAAAAAACTATTGGATTATTTCACAGTTTCATGATCACTTTATACAGTATATTGTCTCCATGTATCATTTTTTAAATTTCACAATGTCTTATTTATGTATCTAATTCTGAAGTCTTTGGGTTTCCTATAATGAATGATAATATCATCAGTGTTGGGAAGGTTACTATAGAAATGTACAGATTACAAGTTACCTTATTTGAAATGTAATAGTAGTGTCATTATTTCAATTACTTTATCAATGTAATGATACTTATTACATTTAATTACTTTTTGATGACTTTTGAAAATGTCTAATGAATGTTTTCAACTGTTAACCATTTTAAAAAGACAGCTTGAGAGGGTATTTAACTTGCAGACGGGTGGCGCAGCAAATTCAAACCAAAGGCCTCAGAATAGCATCAAACTTTACTAAAAAGATGTAGCTGGCAATAAAAGACACCGTGCACATGAAAAACAAATCAACGAAATGTATATCATTCAACATGTAGGCCTAACCTTGTTATAGAAAATATTGAGGTGTAACCCCAATGTAATTATGAACATTTTCCTAAGTAGCTTTAATTACACATTTCGCCAGTAAATGTAACGGATTACAGATACAATTTTTGTTTTACTAAATTACATGTAACTTAGTTTCTTCCCAACACTGAATATCATTATCTGTGTGTCATTCCACACCAGTAGGTGGCAGCACCGCCACTGCAACCCTATCCGAAAGCAAAGGATTGTGGGGGATATCTCTTATATAAGCAACGTGGGGTCTACGTTGACACGTACTTTTGAGAAGACGGAACGTCGTGTGAGACGTGTTGTTTGAGTTCCGAATATTTACAATATAGGTTTTCCAGCTTGTAGCTTTTGAGTTTAAAAACAGCATTTTGTCACAAGAGGCTATCCCTGCTGGTTTTTATTATATTTTTAACTCTAAAGCGGACGCTGCTAACTTGTTTTAGAAAGAGATAAAACAAGTCTGGAATCGTTTTGTTTTTTTCGACTGTTTTTTGGTCGGCGATGTGTCTAGAAACAATGGATACCAGATCGAAACACGTAAAACCAGACTGTCAACGTAAAACCATGAGACTTGGATCAACGTTGAGGTGGCGACTGCTCCATGTCAGGAGCTCAACAGAGGAGGCCGAGGCCCTCAAGCAGTGTCGAGCCAGCGCAGTGAGGGCGACCATCCGGAAATACCTCCGCAGGGAACAGAAGCGGACACAGCTGGCTAAAGTAAAACTCACCAAAATCCTGGAAAACCTCGAGGAGAAAAAGAAAATGGAGGCAATGTATGTGGAAAGTCCCGCTGCGGCCTGTACGCAGAGTCACCCAGCAGGAGCAATGGCGCCGGAAAACACCACGCAGTACCTGATGAATAACGTGTACGAAGACATGAAAACAAACAATCACCAGGCTGTTCCAATCTTGCATCAAACATCTGCAGATTTGTATAGTGAATTTCTTTCGCCCAGGAATGTGTACACTGCACTGGACTGTGGTTATGAGAGCTGTCTTGCCTTTCAACAGCGGGACTTTGAGGAAGCGTTCGACCTGTGCTGGTAACCGGAATAAACTGGTCTATGTGGCCTGGTGAATCTGGTCTTGCGTCCTTTCCCAGCAGTGACTTTCCAATAAAGACACATTGAAAAGGTGTGAAGTTACATTGTGAATACTTGCACATGAGTACGATGTATGTTTTCTGTACGTTAGCCCATGTTATGTGATTTCTATGTCGCATGATTCATGGTTGGGCTTTATTTGTCTCACAGCGGCGCACTGGACGGTGCCCGCCCAGTAGAGAGCGCCCTTGAGCACAGCGTGGCGCCGCCCAGAGGAACGAATCAAACGCACCTCAGCTCTGGCCTCGCCACGGATTGTGAAACTCAGGTAAACCCGGGCAGGTATTGTTTCACTACATTGTCATTGGTGGCAGTAGTAGATTGTGATGCCATGTTGGGGCTGAAAAGTGCTTTCCACAGTCACTGTTGTCTGAGCGTTTTCCAGGTCATCCCTGCCAGGACAAATGGCTCGGCTGTGCGAGAGGAGCAGAAGACCAAGGCGGGTCTTCACGTGACTGACATAAGGTGACATTTAATGCCCGTTGGTTATCTTGACAGTTTCCTATAAGATCGAAGTCTACATAATAGTTTGTTATAATCCTGCTGAAATGGCTGCATCTTAATGCTATAAAGTGAGTGTTTATTTGAAGTGAAATATACTAATATGGAGTTATAAAGGATAATTTTGTTCAATAAATATGGTTTGATGCATACAATTATTGACCCTTGTGTGTTACTTGTACTTCTGTGGTTGTATATCATTTGTAGTAATGGCAGGTAGGAGGCAATTCTGTCTATAAATTAAAAGTGGCACTTACACCTGCATGTGTGGAGATTTGGTGTTTTTTTTTAAATAACACTTCCTGCAATAAGGTTTCACAGATCCCGTTCAATCGTAAGTAGACATTGTCACATTTCACTTAGTCAGGTTATGTCCCGAAACCACAATTTTATTCTTTTACTTTTGAATTGTCCATCCCCAATAAAGACCAACAGACACTTTGTTTATGTAGGCAATACAACAAACATGCAGGATAAAATTGCCGGTATAAATGGAAGGGGGGGCATGTGAATTGCTGGTAAGCAGTGACTGTGCAAATTTCCTCAAATATAATTATATTGCTCAGATGAATACAATGTATGGCATACTGTGCATGTGTTTTAAATATATTTGCCCACAAAATATGAAGTGTGGTATAATGCACCTTTGACATTATTCCTCCATGTCTCATCCCTTTTATTGATGGTACATGAAGTTTGGGGATGCATATAACTATACTCTTATCTGTCCCTGAGGTATTCTGCTGAAACGTTTGTAGATTTCCTAACATGTTATAACAAAGCACATGTTCAATGTACACCCAGGCATTCTTCACAAACTGCTGGTGGCCTTTTGTCAATGCAGAAATGTCTGAAACAATCTAATGAAAAGTGCTATTGCTATTAACACAACTTAAAGTTGCAAGAGTGAGTGTTACAAAAAAAATAAACACAACTTGCAACTCATGCTGCATCACATGCTCATTCCCCCCATGCTAAGTATAAACCACTTTGATGTTTTAAATATGTAAAGCTACCACATGGTGGCAACAGTGTACAACAAACCTGGAAACTGAAGAGGGGAGGTTATGCAGGTCAGTAGTCAGAGTTGACTCCAGAGGGAGAGGTGTTGATTATTCTCAGTCCACTTTTAGACCATGTTGTGTGGCATTTGTTTCAGTGAGGGGCATAGTGCTGCACACATGAAGTCTTATGGCAACAGGTTGGCAGGGACAAACGACTCAGGTTACTAGTGTGGCAACTGAACAAGATTAAAACCTTAGCTACATAGTTCAAAAGCAATCTATATTTATGTAGTTATATAACAACTACTGCGGCATCTTCAAGGAGCTCAGGAAACTGCACAGTAAAAGTTGCATGTCTTTTTAAGGGAGAAAGTTGACTGGGGAAGGGCTGCAGTGCAGTTGTCTTGATTCTCTTTCAGACTCTGCCTGTCTGATTTAGAGGCTGATAGCTCCGGGAAATGGCCACAGTTGTTGCTGTGGAGTGACGCATTGGCTTCACCGTCTCTTGTTGCCGCTGGGTCCAGGTCCACAGTTTTGCCTGGATTCAGCACCTGGCAATTTAAAAAGCGCACTCTGTGGTCCAGCTGCCAAATGTGATGGTCAGCAATTACACTCAAAGGTGCACATTGTGTGGGGGAAGAGAATTGGTCAGGACTGCAGTTGGCTGATTGATAGATACTCCTGTGGGCTGCCACAGCATCGATCCACAGATTTGGTCATTTGAAAAAGTTATCTCTGGAACTTCACAGTCTACTTCAGTTATATTTTATTTGGTAACACTTTATTTTACAGGTCTCATAGTTTATTGATGTGTATGGTCTAGTATAGGGGAAACAGAAAATGTTCAATTGGCACACTGCCAATTAATTGGTAGCACAGCCTAAAGAGTATTTTAACAGATCAGGTCAGTAGAACATGTAAAAATGTGAAATTTGTCTGCAGGCATGAATACAATGCCATCATATCAAACATCAATTCATATATGAAGAATAAGTTACTAATAGTACATGAATATGTTTTAATTTGAGCAGTTCTTTCAAAGAAATTCCTCAACTAACAACTATTTAAACAAAAACTTGATTACATCTTGATGCCCAACTGACAGGGTTACCATGTTGCTCTCAATGTGTAATGATAAGTCAGGACCTAGCTACCAAAATTTTTCACTAGTGAGCTCTTTCATAAAAAACTTGTCACATTGAAAATGTCCATCATGTTGTTAGCACTTCTACCAAAGTGAGATATCCCCTCTAAACTTCTAAGAGGGTTTAATTTATGTAACTGTTTGACAACCAAAGATGTCAAATTATCAAAATTATCACAAAATAAAAGAAAGATTAGTGAATAAGCCAAAGACATTATTACAGATTCGCCACCAGACGTCGTCCATGAACCACCACGTCCTGTGTTCGAGCCTGGCTGGAGGCCTTTGTTGCAAAGACATACAATACCTCAGGGCCTCCGTATTATAAATATCCGTGCCCAGCCCTGGTGGCACGGTAGGTAGACTAACTTTAACTTTAACTTTTAACCACATATGAGTGTTCAAGGTCCCATAGCTGCAGGTGTTGCAGCCCTTGAGTGCCTGTTAGACTTAATCCCTACCAGCTCCAGGCCAGCACACACTGACCTCTGACCTGCCCTCTCAAGGGGACGAGTGAAAAGGAAATTTCTCTACGGAGATCATTGTGTCTCATTATTTTCTTTCCAGAGTCATTTTCAGCAGTTGCCTATGCCCAGTGGGAGGAAGTTTGTGCACTTGGTTCCACATGAAGAGAAAGGGCAACCTGCCAAGAGTTGGGATTTGGCTCCGACAGGACTTTGGACACAGCATTGTTTTAATTGGAACTGTTAAAAAGAATCTGGTGTATGAGTCAATGTGTTTGTGTGAGTTCGGGCCATACTTAAAGCGTGAAAACACATCACGGATAAATGTCAGGCTACAGTATGCGTGGAGGGAATTAAGGGGTAATCTTCATCCTCAAGTCCTGCTCTGCGCCCCACATTAAGGCAAAAGTACGGAGCTGACAGCCGCTGATGACTATCTGTCTGTGCAGACGCATGTTTCGGTGTAAACTTCACGACCCACCCTGGAGAAATCAGATTAGAGCAATTTTTCACATGAATCAAAACAAAGGAAGCAGCAGCAATTTAATTTGCTCCCATGAGAAGGAACTCTGGCGGAGATCCTTTGTTGAGAGAAGTGACTAACTAAAGTGTAAATATTTCTGCATTTTTCCACTCATGGGTGGAACTTCAAAGCGATTTCTAACGAATATGGGAGGTGGTGGTAGTGGGGTGTAGGTGACTAATCAGTATGCTGAATGATTAGCATTAAGAGCATATCCGTGTCATGTAAATTGCTTGGTGAATTGTGTCAATAGGCTTAGTACCCTGGCTTAAGCACCCTGATTTAAATATATAGCTTTGGAAGATACCAAAGGCAATGTCTGGCACTGGGAAACTGAGGAAAAGAAAATTTGATGACTATCTAAATACTATTATGACCATTTACAATTTAAATCTATGGATTTTCCTGTTGTGGAACCATTTTAATCCATTCAAAAGCTCCCTCAGGGGGAACTGAAATTGATCTGGGCATTGATTGAGTGTTTAAACATTTTGCTGTACAGTAGGTGGCAGCAGAAAGATTGTCATAGCAGCCATCTTGTGGTTTAACAGGCAGACAGGATCTTTCTTTTCACAGAGATGATAAGTGTCTGAATTCTCATCATTAGGCACATGATCTTTCCACCATCTGAATTCTGAACACAGTTTAGTTTAGTCTGATAAATTGAATTTAACTGCACTAAACAAGCTGTGTTTTGACTCTATTCCAGGAATAATGTAAATAAATATTTTGCAGGAGCCCACAGGGCAAAGGTGATTGGTATTGTCACAAGAAAACAGCATTTAGGTGTTGATTTCATGTGATTCTGTTTGAAAACACACACTGGGGGATCAAGCAACGAGTGTTAAAACAATAAATGACATTCCTAGGTGGCTCTCTTAAGTTAGAAAGATAAAAATTTTAGAGAGAAAGTATTAATCACACAAACAAGTAAATATTATTTTGTTGTAATTTTTAAACTGGACTTTAGAACAATTGTCAGGCTTTGGATTATATAAAATCTGTTTTGTCTGATATGTGGGGGATTCTTCTTTTATATTTTTAATACTTTAGGATGGTGCGGCGTCTAAATTGTACTGTATTTCTATTTTTCACTGTTTAATGTGACAGACTTATGTTGGGGACAATGTAGATTGGTTGATTTTTGGTTAATATTGTAAAATTGTGACATGAGAATAGCAAGAAGGCTCTGGAATTAAAATGTTATTTTATTCATTTATTTGTTTCATTATTAGCTCACGATGGGCACCAACGTGATTTAGAAGTTACACAACTGCAGTACCTCAGTTGAACCTAAAAAAATGTTTGCTGTGAATAATATACCAAAATATCTATATGTTGTGTTCGCACTTTGCACTCTTCCAAGAATACACGCTCTGTAGCTCACTGGAAACTGGCACTGAAAGCGTGCCTAGTGGTGGGTGATGGGAGGTCATGTCTTGTTCAGGGACACTTGGGTGGTCATGTTCACCCGCTGAAGCTCAGGGTGATCACACAGTGTCACGCACAAACACTCATGCACTCAGGGAACACCAGACTCTATAGTATAAGTGCACGTAGAAACACTCACAGAGGTACACACACAGCATTTTTTGCAAATAGCCACACCATTTAGGTTTTGAATGGTCCTGAATGAAGGATATAGAGGACATAGTATGCAGGTATTTTTTAGTTGTCCCTCCTGTTAAAAAGGAGTTTTTACTTTCCTTTATTTGTCCAGGATAGTTGTTGGCTGAGCTTAAATGCTCCTGTCCAGACCTATAGACTTCACACCATCCTTCGCTGACATTTATAGTGTGCATCAGGACTGATCTGTTTTGTGCAATGTACGCTTAAAGGAGAATTACCCTAATATCAATCTTATCTTATAACTACTGATTTCCTACATTTATAGAAATAGAGAACAAGATATTCTGAGATTATAGTTAAACAAGAAGCAAGCCTACAGTTAGGACCCATAGGAAAGCAAAATCCAAGATGAGATCTCATAGTTGTTTCCTTCTTTTCTCCTAGACACAAATGAGCTACTTTTAATACCAAGGTGAGACCAAAGGCCTTTTCTACCACTTCTAAAATTCATCATATAAATCTCATTTATGTCTGACTCTGATCAAAACAAGAGATCTCTAACTGATCTTAAATAAGTCTAATTTAAGTCTCCTGAACATTGGACCATGAGATCAGAGAAAGAGCTCAAAGAAAACTCAGCTATGACTCTTGGGATCTCATGATTCTTCTCAAATATGTCTCAGTTTTCTCATAATGGCCTCAGGTGCATAAAACTCACCTCTGTCTTACTCTGATCAAAAGATGAGATCTTAAATAACTGTAATTTCAGTCTCCAGAATGTGGATCAGAAAAAAAGCTCCAAGATTTCTCAGTTTTGTCTTAGTGACCTCATTTTACTCAAGTACTTTACTTACGTCAAATGTTGAGGTTGAGTATTTTCTTTTTATGGGGGTTTGTACTTTTACTCCTCTTAATTTCAAATCCTTATTGATTGTTAATTATCTGTTACAAGTTACTGAGAAAAATAAAATACCCTTTGACATTGAAAATAATGCACTTTCAAATGTCATGTTTTCCAATTTGTTAAGGTAGTCACAGCCATGAATAACTGGAAAACCCAAAACTGTCATACAGAATGAGCACTTTTACTTTTCATACTTATATACATTCATTATGGAATACTTTTATACCTTTTACTTTTTGAGGACTTTAATTGTGGGAATGGTATTTCTCCTCTTTTAAGTAAAGGAGCGGGGTTCAAATCCAGCTCAGTCTGAAATTTTGGCCTGAAAGCACCATAAGGGGTTTTAGGAGCAACAATTCAGATTGGAGTGATCTCAAAAAGATATACTATTGAGATCTTAGTGTTTTCTCAAGAGTTAAACAAAAGACTATTCTGAGCAAAAGATTTTTCCTCTATTTTCTAACCATTAGCAGCAAACGTTAGCTTAGCCTAAATGACTGACTGCACTCCAGAGAAGCTGAAGGCTTACCAACTAAATATAGGAAGAACTAACAGTGACTAGCTAGCAGTTACACAACATACAAATAAGACAACTTTTGACTTAACAATACATTTGTTTTCTTTTAAGCTAGCCGACTCCCCACATCTCCAGTCCCCACAATTCAAGCTAACATGTCACATGTGTAGCACGTGCGTCATTTTCCTTTATTCCTTCTAACCGGGGTGTTGTTTTTTGACTTTTTGTTGTCAAGGGTAGGTGTTCGCTTGGCATTAATGCTCTTTTCCAGGAACACCCGGCGGCAAAGAAACACAGCAGCACACAGTCACACCTGGAAAACTAGAAAATGCCCAGTTTTAGCTACTGAGTAGCAGTAGTGGAACAGTTTGGGGTTAAAGGTCATGCTCAAAGGCACCTCAGTGTAATGAGGAAGAGGAAATGCTGATCTTTCCATTCACCTTTCCTAGAACTGACCAATTTTTGAAATTTCCAGTTTTCCATCTCCCTGTGATTAGGAAGGTTATTAATATAAGACAGTGTGCTTGTCTGAGACCCACTTTAGCTATCCGTTAGAGGTTTGTATTGTGACCCAAATAGAGATAACTAGCCAAGCCCAGCACAGGGTGAGCATTTCATGTCAACCACACACACTGAAAAACACTCAGACAGGCACACACTCGCACAGAAAAGAAAAACTAGGGCAAGGATAAGGGGGCAGTGAAGTTACCCTGTGCACCCTTTGGGAATTAACCCCTCTGCTATTTACTGGCTCATTAGTCAAAAGACTCTGAGGCGAGGAACTGAGGGATGTTTGTACCACATCTATTTCTGTCCTCAACTCTCCATTTTGCGTCTCTGCAGAGACTGCACCGAGGACGTTAATGGCCATTGACCCAGCAGTTTCAGGGAAATGGGCAGGTAGAGAAGTGTATGTGTGACACTGACAATGTGTCCAGGGGTGGAATTTTCCGCATGGGGGGACAGTTCTCTAAGGGTGTCAAGGACATCAACAGACAAACCTGGTATATCCAGAGAGTGAGAAAAGACCTGATTCAATCATACCACTCATACACAAGCACACACACCTACGCCTAGAACACACACTCCAGAGGGGAGCTCAAACATTACTCTGAAAAGTAAACAATCTTTTTGTTGTTCCACTGAGCAACAGAGCTCTGGGGCCTCACTACAAAAACATGTAAAATCCTATCTGTAAACTCAATTCTTCAGTCGGCACTCGTCATGCCAGTAACTGTGTTTTGAATGTACACGAGACTGCCTCTATCCATGACAATGGCTGTCTCACTTCACTTGTCACTGGCTAGCTAGCTTACTATAATTGACAAGAACACTTAGTGTTCAATTTTAGAGGCATTTATGGTGTTAATGAGGAAAGGCCATCTTTTGGAAAGTTTTCTTCTACATATCGGCCCAGGAAAAAGATTTGAATGGGTGTAGCACGTCAATCAAATTGAATGGTCTGGGAAATAAAGCGTCATCATACAGTTTGATTAGCCTTTAAATCATAATATTTCTGTGTTCATGTTGTTTCCCCATCCTCACTGTACTTGCTACAGGCAGAAATGGGAGCACTGCTGTTGTTAGGCCTATAAACAAGGTCCTAATTAAAGATTTTTTGATTTGATTTGATTTTACTTTTTAAATAAATGCATAAAAAGATGCTAACACAGTGACAATCTACATTTATCAGAACTGTCGAGGATAACACAAGAAAGTTACAAACTTATTTCCATTGAGGTCCTCATTCCTAATTTAGGATATTCTTCAGTTAGGATAGTTCTGTAATAGCTAAATGCCTGTCCTAAGATAGGATATGTGTAATACTAAAAAAATACTATATGTCATCCTAAACTGAGATAAGATAGGAATTTAGACATAGGAAGAATCTGTAATGAGGCCCAAGACCTCCTTTCAGTGCTTCTTCAGGGGGCGTTTCAGTTATACCAAGTTGCTTTGTAGACAGAGTTGTGTACCCTAGACTAGAGGTATACAGCATGAGTACAATGCAAACAGGATTCACACAATTTCTCTGCTCTTCCATGACCATTTATTTATTTATTTTATTTGTGACCACTGCATGATATACATACAAATACACCCACATACTCTCTTTTTCTTGATTTTATCAATCCTGTGTTAATTTGTGAGCACAGTGCAAATGGCAAGTGTGACTCATCCATTCTCACACCCACACACACTGGACTGTCAGTCTTGTTTGATACTTAGAGACCTGTCAGACCTTGTTTCATAACAGGTTGTCAAATCAGTCATGGCTGCTGATTGGTGTATGACAGTGAGGAGGAGTAGCCTCATACTGTTTCCGGTTCAGACATGCCATCTGCTTCTGTCATTTTCTGACTTGGTGACTTGTAGACGTAATTTTTACATCGTCCTTTACTGAGATTTACATTTAAAACATTAGTGAAATGTTTAAAACTTTGTATTATTCACAAGTGATTATTACAAGTGATTTACAATGGCATACAATGAGTTTCAAAAATCACTTTACATGTAAATAGACGGTATTACAGTTTTATTTCTTACATGTTTCTGCTGTATTTGTGTGAATATATAAACACTTTTTTACAACCATGAACTGTTCTATAATAATAATTTGAGTGACTATCACGATAAATATGCAATTTTTAAAGGGCTTGTATCCCCTTTTTCTTGTAGTTTGTGTTCCTGGCAGCTTTATACTTAAATATGAATACACTGATAAAATGACGAGTCAAACTTATAGCTGGGTTTGTGCTTCAGTAAAGAGCTCAGTGGTAGAATAAGTGTTCAAACCATTTAGTAAGGTATAAGTAGAAATATGTAAAATGTACTCTTTTACAAGTAGCTTAACATGCTTTTATTAAAACATTGACTTAAGTAATAGTAAAGAAGTATTAGCTGCAAAATATACTGTAAGTATCAAAAAGTTACTGTAATATGTTACTGCCCAATAATGTCTACAGTGGGCCATTGGTTTTCCACATAAGGTAGACAGTGAACAATTAGGCAACTTTTATGCTTATATTACATCTTTGTTAAATCACACAGTATTTCACAGCACTCTCTCATACTATTAAAATTCTGTTTATGTTATGTTATGTTTCTGAAAGTTTTAGGTCTGGAATGACTTTATTTCATTTGGCCTCCCATTTCTGACATAGAAATTAATGTAGCATGGGTTAACTATGCCTTTCATTACCTGTTGTCAGCATATAATAAAATATAACAACCCCAGCAGGTGTCTGGTGCGACCTATGCATTCTGTAACTGAAAGTACTGCTGAGACAAAAAATATAAACATCTACTTTAGAGGTAATAATTACAATGCAAAATACTCCTTTATGTATAATAATGACTAATTTGTTGTGAGAATATAATGTCTTGCAGCTGTGCTAATTTGTTTGTACCCTCCACTGTTGAGAGAAGAAATCAGTCTTTGACACAAAAATCATCATAATTGTGTTCATATTTCTCAGTACTCCTTTAATCAGTGTTAGCTTTGTTGGTGCAGCAGAGAAAAAAGTGAAGAGGAGATCAGTTATCGCCCTGTGAGTCTCTGTGTCCCTGTCACTGCAGAGGCGGGGGCAGCTGTGTCATTGTCAGATATTGTTGAGGGCAGCAGAGTGTAAACAACATATGGGTGAGTTAGTATCTGAAGAGCATGTCATCTCCAACTATTCAGTGTTCACCTCAGCTTGTGTGGCTATCTGAGCAGCCGTGAACATTTATGAAATAACCTATACTTCTCAGCGGGCTCAGATGTTTTCTATGGGCTCATGAATTTATGAGTTGGTGTATGGTTTGTTTGTGTCTTATGTGGTGACTTCGACCTCTGAGCTCTTCCAACCTTCAGCGCGACATCCAATACGGCAGAAATGCCTTCTGAGACCATCGCCAATAAAGAAAAGACAACTCTATGCCTTAATGGCACTAATATCCTACACTCCTATATAGAACCATACTGACCTTCCAGTGTGCCTTAAATTACATGTCTAGGAAGCTCAGTAGTAACAGATTGGTGACAATCCTGTGAGAGCAAGAAATATGATTACCACTGGAGCCACATATTTGCAGGAACCTATTTGCACCCTCATGGTGCTGTGAAGTACCTAGAGTGCATATGTGACATATGATGACTGTGTCATGTCAAAGCCAAGTTCAAATAACGTAAAAAGAATCTGTGGAGGATAAATCAATTTGCATAGACCATAGCCACAGTTGTAGTCTCAAAATAATTCAGGTCCAAATTTTAATTTAAAATAAATGACATCCACTAACATTTGTGCCTTATAGACAGCAAGGCAAAAGCTAGGTAGTATAGATTAAAAACATTGTACTGCACTGCAACAATCTTTCATTGCTTGCTCAGTATCTCATATGGTTTGTCCAACTAAATAAATGAAATTAGTCAATTAAATCCTTGAATTTAATAACATTATTGGTTGTGCTCCAGCTGGCCCTCAGTGGTACTCGACCTCCCAAAGGGGTTGTTAAAAAAATCCGCGGGGTCCCCAGATTATTAAAGATAAAAATATGATTTCTTATGTGCATGTTTTCTGACTTTTTTATTGTTGATTTTTTCTTGTGAAATACTGTATACTTTACCTCTTCAGGACCATAAAATCCTTTTCAGTTGAGCTGCAGTCACGAGGGGTCACAAAGACTTCCTCATTTTAAGGGGCCGCTACTGTAGAGAACAAGTATTTCGGGTTTTAATTCTAATTCCAACAAAACACTCAAATTCCATTTTCCTCTATAGGCTTCTAAACAACAGCGTTTCGAATCTATTTCTTTCTATATATTCAAAAATAATAATTCCCACTTTGTTTTTGATGCATGCTGTGGTTTATATAATGTGTTATATGGGTTTAATCCTATAATTTAACTAAAGCCGCAGTAGCTTTCATCAAAATTATCTTGGGGGTTTTGGCCTGAAAGCTAACAACCACCTCAAAGAAAACTGATCAGTATTCTCCCGAGATCAGTGAACAAAACTTGATAAAAACACTTGTTTTGGAGGCATTTGAACAGATTCCACCTGCAAGCAGCCGCTTTGTTCTGACTTTGTTCTGTGGCTGAGTAAAAATGAGGTGTAATAAGCTTGAGTCAACATGGAGCTGTGAGTTTTGGCAGGAGCTAAATAAGATGGAGGGGGATCGATATGAGTGTAGAGCCAAGGACGATATGAGCCCGCCCCAACACCCACCCATCACCTGCTGCTGGACACACTGCCTGTCAGCTATTTGTCACCCAATGCTCACATGCAGAGGAGTGCAATCATAGAGACACAGTGTCTCTCTCTCTCTCTCTTTCACACGCGCACACACACACACACACACACACACACAGTCTGTCAGTGGCCACCCATCTACACAGATTTGTTTCAAAGCACATGCAGTATAGAGGTGTGCATATGTGTGCATACACATGCGCCAGCACCGTCACATTATGCTGTCTGTGTGTGGACAGTAAATGCCACCCATGTCACATGCGATCAATGCATGCACATACAATCAAAAGGCAACAGTAAACGTCCCAGCTGTCCGAACAAATAGAAAAACCCAGCACACACTTCTAGAGGAAGATGTGAGCCTCGAGGACAAAAGCTGCAGAATCGATCATGCTTACTCTGCCTTGCCAGGAATAAAAGAAGAAAATTGATTTTCGCTAAATTCTCTGCAGTGAAGAATGACTCACGCTGTCTCGCCGCCTTAAGATGATGTGTGAAAAAAATGGAACGTGTCAGAACAGCAGCATACAAACAATTCTCCTGCACCTTGTAGATGATGATGGACCTTCATCACCTGTAAATGAAAAAAAAAAGAAGTTCCTTTAATCCTGCTGTGTCTACAAGCAGGCCTGCAGCTGTTTATGAGACAGCATACATCTTACCCCTCAGTGGTACATTCGCCCTCGGTGCCGCTCCTGTCAAAAAGTGTCCACACTCCCTCTCAATGACTAGATCTAAATTTGATGTATTCTATCTTGAGAATTTTGTGGTTCTGTGAGCTCTCCCAGAAGAAATGTGTCAACTTGTCGTTCTGGATCTGTGTCAAAGTCATTCATAAATGCCTCCGCAGCCCGAATAATCCGTCACCACAAATGCAAAACATTGCTTGTCCACTCAGGCAGAAAGATAATATTGAAAATTTCTCAACAACTGTGAGACAAACAGCTAAGGGACAAGAGTACTAGACATATAGTACAGTATATAATATCTCTCTTCCTGTCAGATTTTTGTAACAACTTGTTTTGTTTACAGAGGGAGGAGGCATTATTAGGCAAACAGATGTTCTGGTTTTGACGTCAGTCAAAAGAAAGAAAGAATTTTGTTCTCAGTTTTTGTTTTGCATTATTAATCTACAGGCAACTGAAAAACCAAGACTAAGAGTCTATAGCCATGCTAGCAGATCTGTGAGGCTGTACTTAGGTACAGTGGTGCCAGGGCAAAAAGAAATTTGGCCCCAAATGAGCCCACTGAACAGCCGTGCTGTACACATAGGCCTACAGTAGGATGTCAGAACTTGCCCTACCCATGTATGCCAAGCTGTGTGTGTGTGAGTAGGCTACACATTTCAGCTTATGAATGGTGTTTTTGTGTTGTAATTGTTTGTTGCACATTTAATGAGTTTAAAAAATAGGATGTTTTGGTATAAATTCAATTATTTAACAGTTAGCAAGACCAGCTAGTAGAACTACGTCAGTTAGGCTAATTGACAGAAATTTATTTGGCAACTGTTTGGTATTAGTCATTTTTCATGTAAAAATATTTCATGGTTCCAGCTTCACAAACATGAAGATTTACTGCTTTTACTTGATTATGTTAATGTATTTTTAATCATTTTAAGGTTTGGACTGACAAAATAAGCATTATGAAGGTGTCACTTTGGGAACTGTGACAACCTTTCTCACTATTTTCAGAATTTATTACAATCGATTAATAGAGAAAATAATCAGCTGATTAAAATAAAATTAATCGTTAATTGCAGTCTGATACAAAATAGTTCAACCTCAACCAGCTACATTAATGCATGAGCTTCCAACTTCCACTCCGTGTGTGCACACTCATCCATGTTGCCTGGTAATGAACGTGCTTCCAGCGGGATCACAGAATTTACCTGGAAACAACACATTTTAATTTCTGATCGGCTTAACGGCTCTGGCATTTAGTACACTACAGAGAAAGCTATAAACTCTGCACAAAAATGATCGTCCATTAATTGAATATAGCGGGACAACTTTGAGGGCATTATTTCTTAACTTACTTCTCAACATGAGAAGTACAAGATGTGGTGTGTGAGCGTTTGAACTGGCTCAAATATGTGTGTCTCACAGTGAATGCGTGAGGCTTGAGAGCCCTGGGTGCTTTGAGCTAACATGCTAACATCAGCATGCTAACATGCTTACAATGACAATGCTAACATGCTGATGTTTAGCTGGTATAATGCCTACAATTTTCACCATCTTAGTTTAGCGGGTTGACATGATATCATTATTAGCACTAAAAACAACGTACAGCTGAGGCTGATGGGAATGTTAGTAGTTTTGCAGGTCATAAAACAAAGTACTGAAGATGGTGCTAGAGGAAAAGCCAAGGGATCATCAATGTTGAATAACCATTCCTGGACCGTGAATGTTTGCTAAACATTTTGTGCCAATGCATTCAGTAGATGTTCAGACATCCCACTAAAACCCAAAAATGTCAACCACATGGTGACACTCTGGAAAGGTCAAGGGACCGCCGAACACAGCAGTAATCCTCAGGGATTGGGCAAAATCAAATCAAATCAAATCAAATTTATTTAAAGTGTAAAATCACCAGCTGTGTGGTCCCAGTACACTTTACAGAAAACAGAGACACAGAAAGTTTGCAGAATTGGATTTAAAAAAAACACATAAGAAAAACACATTAAAAAACAACAATAAAATACACAATTATAAATAATAAATACAATAACATAAAATGTATAAAAATTCATAAAATACCTTAGCTATAAACCTTCTTACAAAATACAGAAAAACCACCCCTAGCTAAAAGCTTTACAAAAAAGAAATGTTTTTAGCCTACTCTTAAATATGGAAATGTTGGTTGCTTCCCAAACCCAGACAGGGGTCTGATTCCACAGCTGAGATGCCTGATGGCTAAAGGCTCTGGCTCCTATTCTACATTTGGAGACCCTAGGCACTACAAGTAGCCCAGCATTTTGGGAGCGCAGTGTTCTAGTGGGACAGTATGGTATAGGATGATGCCTGACCATTAAGGGCTTTGTATGTAAGAAGAAGTATTTTAAAATCAATTCTCAATTTTACCGGGAGCCAGTGCAAAGTTACTAAAACAGGGGTGATATGATCTCTCGTACTGGTTCTTGTCAGTATGCATGCAGCGGCGTTTTGTATTAACTGGAGAGACTTAAGAGATTTTTTTGAGCAGCCTGAAAGCACGGAGTTATGGTAGTCAAGCATTGAGGTAACAAATGCGTGGACAAGTTTCTCTGCATCATCTCGATGCAGAAGGTTTCAAATTTTCACAATGTTCCGAAGGTGAAAATAGGTAGTCCTTGTAGATTGCTATATGTGTGCGTTAAAAGACAGGTCTTGATATCTCAAAAATAACTCCCAAATTACTCACTGTGGTGCTGGAGGCCAAGGCAATGCCATCCAACGCAACTATGTCTGCAGACAATGTGTCTCGGAGGAATTTGGGTCCAAGTACTACAACCTCAGTTTTTTCAGAGTTCAATGTCAAGAAATTCTAATACATCCAGGTCTTCACATCCTTGATGCACATTTGAAGCCTAGCTAACTGGTTGGTTAGCTACGCTAGGAGAGGTTGATAATATTTAACAAAGAAGTGCCAACTGATGTGCAGTGAAACCCTTACAAATGGTTCAGAACGCAGCAGCACGTCTGGTTTTTCATCAGCCCAAAAAGACTCATGTCACTCCATTACTCAGTGACCTCCACTGGCTCCACGTGGCCTCCAGAATCAAATTCAAGTCACTAATGCTTGCATACAGAGTGACTACTGGGTCTGCACCCATCTACCTAAACTCTATAATACAAACTTACGTTCCTTCTCGGCCGCTACGCTCCTCCAACGAACGCCGCCTGGCTCTGCCATCCCTTCACACAAAGCAATCCCAGTCCCCGCTATTCTCATCTGTGACACCACGATGGTGGAATGAGGTACCACACGCCATCAGAACAGGGGCGTCCCTCTCTAACTTCAAGAAGCTCTTGAAAACTCATCTCTTCTGAGAACACTTTCTCTTATAACACCTCTAACTCCTAACCTCTAACATGCACGTCCTGTGCTCTTCTTCTTCTTCTATCCCCTACAATGATCTTGTATTGATTGCACTTTTTTGTTTTGATTGCACTTTTTGTTAACTCTTACTTCCTTCCCTAGGTATTTACCCCATTGATGTGATATGTACTATGAGCTCTTACTAGTACTTATTGCTGCTCTTACTAGTATGTATTGTCAGTTGTAGATCTGTATTTGATGATCTGTTGATGCTTGTATGTTGTTCCTCAAATGTAAGTTGCTTTGGATAAAAGTGTCTGCCAAATGAGTAAATGTAAATGTAAATGATTGAGCAGTTTGGTTGGGATGGGGACTGTGAGGCAGGTCGTTGGTTTGGACGAGGACACAACTGAAGTAAGTTGGTGAAGGCTGATTGTAGCAAAACAGTCCAAATATCCATTGAGCTTTAAACGTGCTTCAGAGGAGACTAAGGGCAGGTCGGCATCCTTTGAAAGCAGGAGATGCTGAATTTTATTTCTAATAACTAAAATTTGGTCGTTAAAATGTTTCATAAAAATGTCACTACTGAGGTCAAGAGGGACACCTTGTTCATTAGAGCTGTGGCTTCCCATCAATCTGGCTACAGTGTTGAAGAGGAACCTGGGATTGTTCTTATTTTCCTCTATTAACTTCGAGTAATAGGCTGCTCTGGCGCTGCGGAGGGCCTTCCTATACATTTTCAAACTATCCTGCCACATTGAATGAGAATCTTCTTGATGTGTAAGACACCATTTCTTCTCAAGTTTCCATGATGCTCTCTTTAACTTGCGTGTTTGACTGTTGTACCATGGAGCTAGTCTTCTGTGTTTAATCAGTTTCTTTTTCAAAGGAGCAACAGTGTCCAGCGTCATTCGGAGCAGTCCTGTAGCGCTGTCCACGAAAAAAAACTATACCAACAATGGATTACTTAAAATGTTATTTTCATACGTACTGTTAGTTGTTCATGATTTAATACACTGCATGTTGGGCCTTTAACATGCATGGCTGCCACATTTTGCTCATATTTTGTAAGGACACCCATGAGCCAAAGTAAATGTGCAGGCCTTCACACTACACTTAACCCCAATTAACAACATAACACATGGGTTTCAAGAACTGGACCTGGGAAGCTTTTCATGTCTCTTTGGCTATGTTGCCCTCTTGTTCACATTTGTGATTGCTTAGAGTTGGCCAGTAATTAATTTTCTAACAGCTAGTTGTTTAAGTAGAGTCATTAAGGGATACCCTGCCTTGGTTTAACAGAAAATCTGAAGACATTTTAATTAATTAATTATTATTCATTATTCTATCCACCAGATTGTTTTCTTTTAGGTTTTCAGCATGTAATTTGTGGTGCTCTAACATATTAAATCATGATGAAAATTCACAGCTTGTACAATAAAGTCATGGTATTTGGTGGCAGGCTTTCAGTACTTTCTTTAGTACGTTATGACTTGGTGTGCTTCCTGCTGTAATCAGGAGCAGGTTTTTTGGCTTGAGGGTAGGCTGAGTTATGTTGAGTGGATTTCAGCTGTTTACTTTTTGTGTTTCCTCTGCCATTTGGTCAGATTAGGTTCAGACAGCTTATATTGTCCGTTGTTTAGTCCACATCGCAAGCGCTGGCATAGCATGTCAGTGAAAGATTGGCGATTCATTTACTTAACTCATAAACCCCGCACATCCAACACCATTCAGCTTTAATCAACTACACGGCTGATGTTTATTGAAATCTAAACATATTAAGAAATGTGATGACAGTTAACAAATTCACAACTTGATTTTTGGATGTAAATTACAATTTATTTGGATCATTTAGCCAAGATTAAAGAGGATTTTCCCACCTCTGCTAAAATACATCGTTCATTGCTGATGTTGCTCAGCATCGCAGCACTCTCCATTTCTCTCACATATCACCAGTCTGTTTCCCATGACAACCATATCTACTGTTCATAATTATGCAAATGATATGGATCTCTGGGCCAATAGATGCTCATATACAATCTAACCCTTCAACTATCTTTGTGTTTGTCTATCTAAAGTGGCTATGATTAACGCCGGAGGTGGAGGTGTGAGTTTAATTGAATGGCACAGCTCATTTCTTTTTCCATGTTTGCAAAAGGCCCCTTTTTAAACTGTACACATATGTACACCAAGACAGGTGGGTGTGTAATTCCTTTTTCAAATGTAAGCTTCCTACTCATTAAAAAATGGACGGAAATGCAAAGAGATTGACATTTCTATCCCCTCTACTTTCCCTTCCTACACAATGGAAGACTCCCGTAGGTTCTAATTCTGTAGCGTCTATGGTCAGTGAAGTATTTCTGGTCCGTCAGTGCTAATACTTTATATCAACCACCACACAAACTGTTTTTTCCACTCCAACTTTAATTTCCAGGCAGAACAAATAGTCCTTTCTTTCCTTCCATTTTTCCCTCATTTGTCCATCAGTGTAATTGCGCTCGTTCCAGGAATAGAAAAGAGCTGCCACAGTCTGTCAAGGATCCAGTGGTTAAAGTGTCCTTCAGGAGACCATTCAAACACTCCGGAGTTTCGAGTTGTTTATGAACAGTTTGTGAAGTTGTTTACATCGCGATTGTGTCATCTCAGTTACTTTTTCTAGCCTTGAACTCACCACAAGTATCTGTGTTCAGTTTTCCGAATCAGTAGCTGAATCATTCATCTCAAAGTAAACAACATAAATAAGTGATGATTTTTCCATCACAGTTAGTTTTGTTTTAATATATATATATATATATATATATATATATATATATATATATATATATAAATATATACAGTACAGGCCAAAAGTTTGGACACACCTTCTCATTCAATGCGTTTTCTTTATTTTCATGACTATTTACATTGTAGATTCTCACTGAAGGCATC
>NC_060165.1:14899621-14958499 GCF_021292245.1 Micropterus dolomieu | reverse complement strand
GACCTGGCAGTGGTTCTCGAAGCGCTGGCTGAGGCCCCCTTCGAACCCCTGGAGTCGGCTGAGGCCAAGCACCTGACCCTTAAGATGGCCTTCTCCTCGCTATCACCTCTCTGAGGAGGGTGGGGGATCTCCAGGCACTTTTGGTTTCTCCTCAATGCCTGTAGTTTGCCCTGGGGAGGGTCAGAGCCATCCTGCATGTCCAGGTTGGCAGGGTCTACGGTGCTGCAGGCGTTTCATCCCCCACGTCATGTGACGGCGGAGGACGGGAGACTTCATCTGCTCTGCCTGGTCAGAGCGCTGAGTATTTTCACTCTGAGGTCCTCCCGGTGGAGGAAAGCAGACCAGTTGCTGGTGTGTTTCGGGTCCCCCAAGGCTGGGCTCCCCGCTTCTAAACACACGATCAGCAACTGGATTGTTCAGACTATTTCCCTGGCCTATCAGGTGCGCGGGTTACCTTCACCTATGGCCGTAAGGGCGCACTCTACTCGAGGCATGGCGGCCTCTTGGGCCCTCCTTGTAGGGGCTTCGCTCCAGGATTTGTGTGAGGCAGCTGGCTGGGCCACTCCTCACACTTTCATCCGGTTTTACAGTCTGGACCTTCCTCTGCACCCGGCACCCGTGCGCTCTCCTCTTAGTCGTGCCTACAGGTTACTGCACGCTGGGGGGCAGGCGGAGGCGTGGAATAGTGGGTATTCTTGTTCCCATAGTGTCGTCACCGACGCAGTTTGAGTTCCCTCGAAGGGGAACGTCTCGGGTTACGTATGTAACCCTTGTTCCCCGAGAAGGGGAACGAGACACTGCGTTGGTCCACCACACCTGGCCTGTAGACAAATCTCATCTAACTCTGTGTCAGAGAACAAATTAGTGTATTTCCCAAGATGTCAAGATATTCCTCTAACATGTTTTATCTCACTTGTTTAATCTGTGTAAAACATTCTGGTGGTGCTGGGAAAAAAACACTCATGCATTTAATGGGGTTCTCATTTCCAAGAAAAATGTATCCTACTGACAGCATTTTCACAGTTTTTGTCTGTTCTTTTTAAAATGTTTTTTTTTCCCACTCTGTCACCAAGCTTTAATGCCAACCCACTGCACTGGAGGCACCACAGTATTTCTCACAGTGCATAACTTTAATACTATGTGAAATACCTAAGAATATTGGATGGATAATAAGGTCCGATGTGGCTCCAGTCAGAGTCAATCTGTACTGTTTGTACTAATTGCCTTGGGTTGGCATTTACCTGCAATGTCCCTTTATGTAGTAGTAACATGGAGATCACACACTTTGCATAAGCCTTCACCCTCACCCTCTCTGTAAATAATCTCATCTCTGTCATTACCCAATCTTGTGAGTCTGCCTTCCCGCCAGGCTTGCTGCTAAAATGCTAATGAAGCCCGTGCACTGCAATTACAAAACACACACAAACGCAGAAACACACACGTCTCTCTCTGTCACCCATTAGGGGGCCATAACAACCCCTGTGCTGAGCCTGGCTTAAATCAATGAACAGACTTCACTTTGGGCCATATTAATCTGAGACATTAAATTAGTCAAATTAAAATCAAATTAAAAGCATTTGCTTTGGCTGTTCAAGAGAGGTGAGGGAAGCAGATGGAGGAAGGGGGGGGACTGAGAGGTGAAAGCAATCAATGTTTTTTAGCTGTGATATCTGTCATTCATGGAAATTGTAATCACTTTGTCGATGCCTTAACTTTTCATCTAGCACCGTCATCAACATTTCAATTTGCCCAATTTGCCCAAAACGAATACCAATAACACATCAGTGTTTAGTGCTAATTATCAAATGTTAGCATTATAACACTCTTACAATCTTGTTGTATTAAAAAAGATTAAAAAAAAAAATTTAGAATCTCCCTTGGGTGAAATTAAATAACTCAGTGAAATGTGGCATTTCATAATTTATAGTACATTATGGAGTGAAATGAGGCAACTGGTTCATCGCTTGGTTTGTTGAGACTTGAAAAGGATCCAACTCTCTTCATGCAAACATAATGCTCTCTTTCTTAGCCTTTTCCCTTTCTGCCTCTTCATCTTAAACAAACACAAATACACAAGAATTGATCCTGCATTGCTAAATTCTTTAAACTTTATTATGGGAGGGTGAGCAGCATCGTACTGTGGAAAAGGCTCACTTTTGCGGCTTCTATCTACACTTCTGATTCCTTCAGACACCATCTAAAGCGTGTGATCATAGGTGAGGTGTAAGGTATAAGACTCATACCTCTGAGTGTTTCCTTTTTTGAAATTCCTGCATTTTTTTTTGCTAGCTTAGAGACGCAGAGAGAGAGGCAAATTACATGTGACAAAGGTCCTAGTCTGGAATCAAATCTAGGACGTCACAGCCACATGATAGGCGCCTTTAGCCAGCCCAGCCACCCACACAGGGATTATAGATGAAAAAATATTTTTTTTAGATGTGGAGACACTAAAAAAATGTAGTTCAGCATGGCTGGGGTTGGTGACTGACTTAATTTATGCCGATTAATTTGTATGGCTCATAAACACATTCCTCGCAGTGCTGCAGAATGATTTTTAACAGCACATATCATTTGACATTTTTAAGTGTTAGTTTCTTAATTTTTCATGTAAGCAAGAATATACACATAGCGAGTCAAAGGTTTTAAGGCAGTCAAGCGTGTTGTTTTGTGTGAGACAGAGGGGGAGAATGCTGTGTGTATGCTGTTGCCAGGTAGAGCTCTGTAGGGATTTAGTTATGAGTGTGTGACTGTGCATGTACGTGTGTATTTTGGAGAAATTACTATGGGAGGCTGTGAATTTACCCTGCATGGCAAAATCATTTTGTTGACTGTGTGGAAAATCAATGACATGTCTCTTTCGCTGCCTGGCTTGGCAGAGCCCAGAGGCGGTCCATGTGATCCACATGGTGGCGCTCTGACTCAACATCAAATCTCTCTTTATTGTCCCTGACACTTGCTCCTGTTCTCACCTGATTCCCTCCTCTATTCCACTTCTCTCTCCTCCATCACTATCTCTCATGTCCTCTTGTGCTTCTCTTTGTTTTCTCTCTTCTGTTGACAGAGGCTGAATGTCACACCATCTGCCATGGCATGTTGCTATGTCAGAGTCTACAAGATGGAGTGTTTTATCAGAGCAGCTCTTGGCACACACTGTGGCTTTGTCTGGCTTGGTTGCACTGGCCCTCAGCAGGCGCACACACGAAAAAAATGCTATATGAGCATAAGAGTTGATACAAGGTGAATTTTCTAATTTGATCTCTGAGCGGAATGAATTACATTTTGGTTTGGCCCAACTGATGGAGGGAAGTGGACGGGGGTGAAGAGAAAAAAAAGAAACAAGAGCGAGAGTTGGTTAATTCTGTCTGAGCTGGAAGCCTCAGCCCCCAGTCAGAACATGGGGGCTTGTCTCTTCTAGTTCCAGAGAGTGCAGTGAAATGCCCTGTGGAAGAGACGCATGGGCAGCAACCAAGGGAAAGTCAGTGTGATCAGCACTCACATGCTTGTGTCAGGAGGCGGGGGGGATTTTAATAAGGGTATTCAAATGTGTTTGGTTGTGTTTGTGTTTGTGATTTGGATGTGTGTGTGTGTGTGTGTGTGTGTGTGTGTATGTGTGTGCAGAGAAGCAGTGTAGATAGGTTCTGATTAGACTCCACATCACAAACACACATACACACACATATAGCCTACACAGAGGGTTATTTTTAGCCTCTGTCGCACTCCTCACCCAACCCCTGTTCTCTGTCTCTCTCTTAGCAGAACACCCCCCCCCCTTTCCACAAGGAAGGAGAAGGACAGCAATTCATCAGATTGTTCGCAGGATTTCAGGATTTTCTGGACAAATATCTTCTTTTCGATGCATTTTTTTAATGTCAATTTGCTGTAGGAATGAGGTGTTAGAAAGAGACAAAAGGGCACACAGATTGAAGTTCTTAAAGATCAGAGATGGAGTGAGATGGAGAAGTGGACAGATGAAAATCAATCCTTCATCCTCTCTTCTTACATCTACCCGACCTTCCCTTGGTTTCGTTTTCTCCCTTCTATACTGATTCTGACAAACACACAAAGATATTGATATGTCCGTCTTCCAAAGCGCCTGTCATTGCTGTGAACATGGCTATTGAACAGTGATCATTAATGTCCAGTTCTGCCCACAGCACAGCCAGAGGATAGGTTCCTGGGAAATTCTTGTGTTAGTTGGAGCCTGTCTGCACAGTAAATGAGGCAATTTCTATTTTGGTCATACCCTCACTTTTCTCATGTAACATGATGTAGATTGATCGATATATTCTTGTGCTCCAATTGATTTATGCTTCATCTTACATCTCCCTTGTCACATGGTCAGACACATGCACGTACACGCATGTAGTGCCAGTGACAGCTTCCCCGAGGCACAAAGAAACTGTCGTCCCTTCTGTCAGACTTGTACAAACCATTTGCCGCAATCACACTGCAGTGCTAATATATACTGCCACTCTGTCCTGCTGCACCCTGCCTTAAAACACATGCTCTTTGAGATTGGAAAGTGTGTATACAGAACAAGAATGATGCATGAAATATTTTTAGTTACGAATAAGATAAGATAAACTTAATTAATACCACACAAGCAAAAGGAAGTATAAGAACAGATGCATCGCAAATAACCTTAAAAATACATGTCATGGATCTAGTATATACTATATTGCACTTTAACAAAATGTTAGTTTAGATAATAAGTTAGATAATATGGAAGACATGGGAGATTTAAGAATTATAATCATGGCATACCGTGAATAACAATGTGAGAGCAATTAAGCCATCATTACAATTATGGAACATCAATTGAAATTAATCCTTGAATGGCTATTGCTCATTTAATATGGAACGAAATGGCAGGGGGCACTTGAATTTGAATCTGATACTTTTAGTTGTTTTGATACACGGCATAACTCAGATGATTCAGCTATAGCTAAGACATCAGTGGTTTTATCAGCGGTGGAAAGTAAGTATATATTAACTTGAGTACTCTACTGTACTGTAAGTTTAAGTATGAGGTGCTTGTATCTTTCTTGAGTTTGAGGTTTTTCTTGAGTCTGCATTTAATGTTACTTCTACTCAACTACATTTCAAAAGGTTATTGGAGTTTTTAAACCACTACATTTATCTGTTATGCAGCTTTAATTTGACATACTGAACATTTTATCAGTTTATTTAAAAACACACTTGCACATGAAGTAGTTATTTATGTATTTTAAATGCAAGACTTTACTTGGAGCAATCTATACTTGAAATGTGTACCCTATTTTTACATTGTGATGTTGCTACTTTTAGGCTACAGTACATACAGTAAGTCTTCTCCCACCAGCCTAGATATTTTGTTAGACTATTGCACAAAATAAATCTCCTAGCAAGCACAGCAACAATGTTGACTGACTCCTGACTCCTTTTACTTTAGTAAAAATATAATATCTCACCATAAAAATACTCACAGCATTTATAATCTTACTTATGTATAAGTGTTATGTTATTGGATTATTATTTAATGTGGTAGTTGTCGAGGTGGAGACTTCATATACTATTGGGTAGTCAAATCTATAACAATGCATCATATTTTAAAAACTGATTTTTATGTAAAAGCTGAAATGCAACTAGTAACTATAGCTGTTTTATAAATGTAGTGGAGTATAAAGTAAAATATTTCCTTCTCAAATGGATTGGAGTACAAGCATCCCAAAATTGTACTTAAGCACAGTACTAATAGTTACCACTTGACTCCAATTCAAGAATAGTAAAATAATTGTCAGCTGTCCCAACCTGTCTTTACCAATATACCTATATGATTATGTTAAATATAATGTTATGAGAACAAGGAAATAACTGTCAAACTCTCCCTCCGCCTCTTGATCAATTGATTGTTCAGTTCGGAAACTTAGAATGTAGAAAATTGTTTGACTCTGAAAACATTAGCCTATAGGGGATGCGAAGGTATGCAGTGTTGCATAATGGGATGTGGGCGCCATGTTTTAAGGTACACGCTCTGTTTACCTGTGAGCAAGCCGGTTCCTATGGTGGTTACTTTTGGGCAAAAAAGTTTTTTTAGTTGGTAAAATCTGAAGGAGAAGGGAAAAGAAGATGGAAGGGACCCTACCGGGAGAAATTGAATGCCACTGCCTAGAAACAGTATTTGGACAAATTAAAGGATAAACTACATAGATCTATATGACTTGGCAGCCCTTGACAGGATTACAGATCCAGACGCACTACCTCCACTCACATACACTCACATTGTAAATGAGTTTTTTTACTGAATGCGTACACTTTGCATGAGTTTAAAAATGATAGATCCCCAGAAGCTCATGAACAGTTTTACAGTGGCTGGGTACAAGACCTGCTAATTCACAAGCCTTGAGGATGCCCCTCTTGTTCAAAGTAAATGTGCGATTAAAACATCACATCACAAGAGCTGTTACTTAAGAGTTATTTTACATGTTATTTCATAACAATGACATGAACAAAGGAGCTGAGGTGTGATTTCAAAAGTTAGGTTAAAGTTTTTGCTTCGCTTTGTGATGTGTCCAAGAGGGGAACGTATTCCATTGTCCGGTTTCTTTCCTGAATGATTGTGTGACCTACTATGGTAGTTCTTGAAGCAGCAGCACTGACCTACCATGGGGATGTTTTTTAGAATCATGACTGAAATTAAAAACACAGCCTTCAACTCACCAACAGAAAGGCAGCAGGATCGAGCAGGATCCTCAAACTAAGGTGGCACAAATAAAATGTTACTCATAATTCAACACGGTGTGATTTCAACTTCATATTCACTATTAGCCAGAGAAATTATTCATTTTGACTTAAATGTCAAATAAGAAATTTTTTTATGTGGCATTATATTTAAAATATTTTAAAAAAGTAATTCTACCAAGCTAATTGAAAGTGCAGCAACTTCCCTTACATCTGCTATGAAGCATGTGCACATTAGCTGCTCAAGTTTTGATATTTTCAGCCAACGTTGTTATTGTTAGGTCTTTAAAACCACAATAAACCACTCAAACTAATGTAGCCAATCTCTTTTGTCCACTGAGAAAGAGGTGCCAGCAGCAGAGGAGGCAGATGGATGCTGCAGGTTCTCAGGTGAGCCTTTGACTTGAGTTTCTCTCGGAAATAGTTGTGTAGTTTTTTCTTAGAAACCTAATGAATGAATGAAACCAGTATGCTAGTTGCCTCATGCTGTCCTTGTGCAATAACCCATTTCGTCAGGAATTGCATTATATTAAGAAAATAAAACACTTATGGTCCTGTAACTGTTTTTGGTTTATATACATTATGTTAATCTAATAGGGGCAGAAAGCAGCTACCAGTAGCATGACAGAGGCAGAGAGAGAGCAACAGTGTCTCAGGTGAGTGCAACTCAATCTCAGTTTTGATATTAATGAGCTATATCTAAGCTGATATGTTTTTAACATCTCATGGAAAACCACAAGGCTTTGAAAAGTAGCTTTTGTCACATTAGCGCCTCTTTACCTGCAGGGCTGCAGTATGCTGTAAAATGTTTGTTTCAGGATGTAATGTTTTAAAATTTTAGTTTTCTACGTTCACCAGTTAAATACATATTCATTGTTCTACATATCCTCTGTAAATTTCAGCTTAGGGAACATGCTGACATAATTAATCTGCTTAACAAACACAAAATTGGTCAAATGGACTCAGGCATTAGTTTGAGCAGAGCTGCAGTAATTCCCAGTGCTCTGTAGTGGTAGTCACATGATTAAATGGATTGTATAAATGCTAACATGTTGTAGTGTGGTGACCTGCGCTAGTGTGCCTGAACATGTGTCTGTTTTACTTTGGCCTGGCTCCATTTGTTTTTCTGCATCATGGGTGAGGTCTTTATTGTGTGATGCCTTATGCACTGTTGCCGAAGGCTTCAGGTAATTAAGTGTCAATGTATTAAACTGCAAACACATGCTCATGTTGTCAATAATGTTGTCCTACAGTCTGGCTCACCAAAAGGTTACTGACAGTTGGTACACCACATCCTCTACCCCTAAGCTGTGTGTGTATGAGTCTGAGTGGAAGCATGCATGTGTACGTCATGTTGCAGAAAGCACCATCTTTAGCTCGCATTAACCCCTTCGCCTGTTCTTGCCTGACTGTATTGCTTCAGAAGAATAAATGCACACTCGCAAACACTCCTCAGTCCTTATTTGTGGTACATTTCCAGTCACTTTCCAAGAGAACATTATCATACAAGGAAATACAATCTCTGACACAGGGCGTACTATTATGGCTAACCCTGATCACAGTTATTATCTGATTAATTGTCCAGATCCTGATTTCTTAAATTGGGCTACTGTGTTACAGAAACATGATCACTTTCTCAATTTGCACACCAGGTTCTTTCACACCTAATCTGTTTTTTTGGTTAACAACTAAACAAGCAGACCCAGATGGCCTGAAAAGGAGGGTTTTAGTCTGTTTCCAAGCAGAAGGATGTTTAAAAGAGTGTTGTGTCCCGTTCGGTGTAATTTGGCAATTCCTTTTTAAAAAGTAAATGAAACATAGCGGCCACACAGCAGTTATGTCCTCCAGTAATATTATGGTAATGGAGGCCTTTTTTTTCATTGCATTTCTATCTCTTCGTAATCATTCACAACAGGATGTTAAGTTGTAGTCTCAAATAACCCTGCTGTCAGTCGCAAAATTTTATTTCCCCCGTCTGTCCTTGAAGTGCAGATGATACAGGATCAATGACGCCAAAACTGTCCAATAAGTTAGTTATCTACTTGTCAACACGACTGCTTACAGCTCTTTGTTTGTTTGTAAAAAGCCCATGTAAACACAAACCAGACCAGAACTGAAAAAGTAAGTACTGTATAATAGTTTCTTCCTTGGTCCTGGCCAAACAAATCAAGCCACACCTACTGCTCTTTGTGTTTCCCACTTAGACATCTTCCACCCTCTGTTTGAATTACAACCAAGATCTTCGGCAGGATAGCTTGATATGACTGATAGCCCTGAATGAAGATGAGTTGATCTTGTCATTTCCCTCCACAGGCCGTCAGTGCCATCATAGACGGCAGGGACTTCAATGAGATGAGATAGCACGTTTTTTTTTACCATGAGCTCTTGGTGTCATGGTGGTCGGGAGTGACACTACCAGCGCTGTGTGATTTAAAAATGAGTGTATTTGAGAGGAAGAAGGTGGCCTGCAAATACATGCTGATCCTTTACTGCCCAAGAAACACTCACTGTCATGTAGCAGCAGACAGTCGAGTTTGCTGCCTCTTTGATACTGCCAGCTCAAAAAATTATTAACTCCTGACACACACTGTCATAAGAGTTATTACCACATAGGTTTGTACTTTTTGTGATTTTTAGTTTTAATGCAATACTCCCATTCTAGATGTTAGTTAGGAGAAAGTTACACATTGCTGTAATCATTTCTCCTTCCCACACGGAAAGGATGAGAGGCTAGAATCCACCCTAAGATGTTTAATATTTTAGAAGGCAAAGAAAACTAGGAAATATTCACATTTTAAAAGCTTTTTTAAGCATGTTTGCTAAAACAATTATTAAAAAAGTCAATTATCAAAATAACTAATTATTATTAGTACTAGTACTAGTTATTATTCTAAAGGAAACACTTTTGGGTGGGGGGGGGGGACTGTAACTTCATTTCGCAAACTCATACTGCAGCAGTCTCATAGTAGCTTCGACTGGACTTGTACAAGGACTCTGGATTTAATTGGACTTAAAGTGGAATTTGCCAGCAGAACTAAAAAGATCACACAAATACGTCACTCATGGCATCATACTGCACAAAAACTATTTCTTAACTTTAGACGTAGTGCTGTATCTGTGGGTGTAGGAGTCTGCTATTCTAACCTCCACAACACATGAAGGATATAAGTGGAACATACTGTCAAAGGCTGTTGGCAAGAAGCTAATTTTACTGTTTGTCTCCCCACCTATCAACAGACGATCACACACACGCACACGCACACGCACACGCACACGCACACACACACACACACACATACACACACACACATACACATACACATACCAACATCCTTAAGGGGTCAGTTCTAAGTTTGGGTGCTGCTAAGTCTTGCCAGGAAACCCTATACCCTTCATTGTCCCTGGGACGTGAGTACTTCACATATGACATTTGAAGATGGTGCTGCAAGAGGGCGGGTGATGTTAGTGTAGATATCAGATATGTCTGTCATTGACTTTATGTTGTATTTTGAGGGATACGTGGAATAATGCATGAATGTATAAAGAGCTGGCGGTGTTCTGCGTGTGTGTAAATTGAAAGTTTGCTGTATTTACTGAGTGTGAAGCCAAACGCGCAGCAAAGGTGTGAGGTGTTTGATGCTTCAGGGTTAGGGAGGAGAATCAAAGGGATGTGAGTACCTCATTGTGAACTCACACTTCAGGCTGTCTGGAGGAAGGCTGAGACGGTTGGCTGCAGGGAGGGTGACATTTGTCCAAAATAACCAGTGGCCATTGTGCCATATCAATGCTGTGGGTGGTGTAGCCAGGTGAGGCCCTTGATCTACCCTTGTCAACTGAAAGCTCAAAGGTCACATCAGCAGTTGTTAAAGACTGCATGTTTGGGGTCAGCCAAAGGTCGTGTGAGTGTTTAAACAATGCATTTAAACAAAGCATTTCAGCTATGTGTTATGATAGTATCTTTTGCTCGCATACCATTATGGAAATTGGGGAATTTCTGTAAACACACCTCTGTTGACCTCTCGGCCATGATGCCAAAATGAATAAACATGAGAGCTCTGTTACAACAAAGGGGCGATGTTGCACACTGGATAACCTCTCTGTCTGCTCCCAGCAAAGCCAGCTCAACTTTTCCCATCGCTGCTACTTATTTGATTTCTCCCATTTTCCACAGAAATGCTTCTCCCTTGTATCGCAGCCGTGCAATAAACACCACTCCACTCTGTTGGCTCCACATAATCTTTCCTCATAGTGTTTGATTATCACTAATTGACAAAAATAGATGCATAATGAATTAAGCATCTGTAATGAAGCCTGGAGAGTGAAAAACACTATTAAAAAGAATTCACCCCACATGCTTAAGCTCGTGATGTAGGCTTAGTTGTAATCAATGTGTTATTTATGGGGTACACACAGAATGATTCGTGATTATACTAAAAACCTGCATACACAGAGGATTTCCTGACATTAAATATGTAATGATAGATGTGTAAAGCAACACGTTAGTCAATCTTAGGGAAGTCAACCACAATTTCATTGGTAAAAGGAACAAATCAGCAAATAACTGCTACTATATTTAATAAAAATGCTAACAAGTTGTTCCTGAACCAAGTACCATACTGTAGATAATAAGCTGATTTATAACAGGCCGCTAGATGCATAAATAATCTTTCCTCACTCAACCATATCTCCTAGAAATTACTTTTAAATACTACAGATTTCCCACTAGTGAATATTGAGTGGAAACATAATAAGGAAACACAACAACACATGTTTCAAAGTGTTGAATAGAGCTGCAACAAGTAGCTGATTATTTAACATATCAGAAAATAAACCGAAACTTTTTGAGCAACTCAAATGAGAAAAAAATCACTGGCTACAGCTTCTAAAATTTGATGACTTTCTTTAACATATATTACTGTAATTTGAGGTTCTGAGAACTTAAGGTTTTAGACTGATAATGTGTTGTTTGAATTTGAAGCTTGATGTACTGTCCCGTATTCAGGCATATGGTACTTTAAAACTCTGCCCATTATGGCCATATTGTTTTCTTGTATGAAGTTGTTGGCTTCTCTTGCTATTGGAAATACAATTTTAAACTCATCTAACCCTTTTTTTTTTTCACAAAAAAAGCATCACTTTTGAACTTGTGCTTTCTCGCTACGCGCTGATATGGCGCAACTGTGACATGTAAAGGTAAAATCAATGAACACTGTGCTTGATGGCATAAAACCCAATGCGGCTAAATCAAAACCACCCTTCTGTTCATCAGCCAGCTCCCAAATCAATTTAAAACTGTCTACTATGTGATTCAATGTTGGCTTCATTGAATATTCCATGTTATCTCTGGGAAACAAAATCCCTCTTTGAGGAAACATCCTGCTTTGTCTGTGAAGGCCTAATCTTGTGTGCAGTACTTGAAACACGCACGCGTACACAATTGCATGAATCTTTTGAGACTGCATGTGCAGTCTAGAGGCTCGCACACTTATTAAAGGACCCAAAAATGAATAGTTTCAGCTGTGAGGGAGATGACAAAATCTCACTAACGACATGAATACTCAAACAGCAACAACCACTTACCCCTTGTTTCACTTTAGAATCATCGTCCTCGTTATCATATGCAAATGAGCAGCATGTATTCTCTACATCTGGGGTGGCTAATGACTGGGCTGCCAAGCAAAATGTTGACTACAGCTGCAACAAGTAATTGATTAACTGATAAGTCAAACAATTGGCATCTATTTTGATCATCAATTCCTTTTCAGTAATTGTTCAAGCAAAAACGCCAAAAATGCACTTGCTACCCTGGCGTCTGAGAAATGGTGAATGCCATGTTTTTTATTATATTTTAACATTTCATGGATGGTTAAATGGCAGAATTATCTTTTGTTGCCTAAAACTAACCAAATACAGGATTCAGGATGTGACCTTCTAAGGGGCATCATGGTCTGTCCAGCCTGACACCTGCGGTTATGGAAAAAATAAATGTTGTGATGGAGCATAATACAGGCTGCTGTTACATTTCCTGCTAAATTTAATTGGCAGAACAAGTTAGTAGAGTCTGGGTTGCCTTTTTATGTGCACACTGGTTACTATTTTTACTATACTAAGTTGAAGAATATGTCTACATCATGATTACCTTGTTACCATTACTCACCATTTTTGTGTGCCCTCAAGTAATGTAGAACATCATTCTACCAAACAGAGAAGCAGCTACTTAGTTTTAATTAGAAATTTACCATTAGTTCCTTAATGACAAAAACCAGAGCCGGCAGAATCCTAAAAATGTAATTTAATTCAATTATGTTTAGAGCACATTTACATAAATATGTATATTTTATATTAACTAAAACAGCAACACTTTATGCTCGCCAGCAAACAGCTTATTCTACTATACTGTTGTGTGTTGTGAGTCACAAATGTTCACCTTGGCTTCCTCTGTGCATTCATTCTCTTTATTTCTAGCAGCTGCAAAATAGTTTTTTTTACCTTTTCAATAATGAGCCAATGGCTGCTGCTCACAATCTGGAATAAACCTTCGTTAGAAATTAAATCAATTCATCTCGCTAACTGACTTAAACAGGTGCACATTACTGTAATTGCAAAGTAACACCTTTGAAAAACTTGCTACCGTTTAATTTTTCACAGCCAACAAGCTTGTTTTGCAGAGATTACAAAACAATATGACAAATTATTTTCTTGTAATCACAATATTGAAGAAAACAAAACAGACTTGTTATATTGACTCAAATCAAGTTTTTTGTGCTAAAAAAAACCCACCCATGCTCTCTCTGGCCCTTTGTTTAAGCCTGCTCTTAAAGGTAGTATTTATTGGGACAACAGAGAGGCTGATGTTTTGGTTACAAGCCCTCCTCAATCTGAAACCACTATGTGGCCATCAGTAGGGGGCTGATGGGCCATGTGAGTGCTCAGTGGGAGGCAGAGTCCCCCGTAGCTGAGGACTGAGAGTCTAAATGAGTGTTTAGAGATGGAAGCATGGCGCCATTTGCTATAGATGGAACCACCAATAGAACTAAATGCACACTGAGCACGCCAAAGTGGAGTGCGAGGCTCTTCTGTGTGTGCTCGTCTAATTAATTGTTTGCTTGATGACAGAAAACAATGGCGGTATATAATCACTGATCAATTTGTGTTTACTAGAAAGTAGGACGGAGGCAGAAAATACAGCTTCTAAAATGAATGATTTGTCACATACTGGGCGTGAGCAGCTGTCAGTCAATGCCATGCAGCAGAGAGTGCTGCTTTCACCATGGAAACAGTACACTTATTTAAATGGTCCAGGCCAGCAATTTCTTGTGATGCAATATTTCTATTTTTATTTGGTTGCTTAGTAGCCGTGATTTACGTTGGTGTCAGAGTTCTGATGTCACCAAATTGTCTCCCAGTTATTTGCCATTATAATAATAATGAACAGGCTTAGAGAAAGATTTTGAAAAGACAATAGTCCTTGTGGATGACCTTCCTCTCCACTAATAACAAAATTTCAAATTAGTTGTTAGCTAAATCCCCCAGTCTGTTTACTATATCTATAGTTTTTCCTTGCTCAAAATGAGCTTGCATGCATACGCGTGAATGTGTATCATACCTTCAGCATACCTTCACCAACACTTTTTACAAGCAGCGTATTTTAAGAATTCTAATAATCTTGCAGTGTAGCTAAATTCCTGGATATTAAATGTTCTTCTGCAATTTTCTGTAGTGGCCCCAGTAATATTTCTTCTTATCAAAGCATGTCACATGACACGGTTAAGCTCTGTTTGAGACTGAGAACATGACCACAAATACTGATATACTGAATATCTTGTAAAAAAAAAAAATAACAATTTGTTTCTGCTGAAAAAATATTATTTTCACAAATGTAGATCTCCTGAAGCATTTAAAAGTGAATTAAAAAAATTCTAATTTTAAGTTATCGCCTCTCACTCTTTTTTATGAGACACTAATATGAGACAGCCTGTAATTTTTTATAACACAAACGCCTGCTGGTCATATAAAACTTTATTAAAACATCAAACATAAGGGAAACGCAGTTTTGTTTTCTTTGGTGATTATTTTTGCTGTGTGGCAAAGAGGTTACCAACGCTGTCGGCCTGCTCATTTTGAAAGCGCAGTGGCCCAAGAGCTGGAGTCAAGATAAGCAGACTTTTCTTCCTCTGAAAAGTTTTGGCAGCATCTTTCCCGGTGCACTGTGCTGATTATGACACAACATCACCACATCAGCGTAATGCAGCAACTGCAGTTACAAATGACAGAAATCCACAAAGTGCAAAGCTTGCCAGAATATAGTGTTTACTATTAAGACACAGAGTTTTGTTGAGAGCTGGAGCCAGAACCAAATTTGAAAAAATCTCAAGGAATGTGCGTGTACTTTATTTATATATTGTATATATAGTGTATTACAAAAGAAAGCATATGTGGAAAACAGGGTTTCAGTAGTGGTCAAATCCAACCTACATATTAAGCAATGACAATCCTGTTTTTCAGTACTTTGTTTTCATCTGCATGTAAACACACCAGGGTATCTATATAAAACAACAATAAAAATGCATCACGCAACACGACAGCTGACTCTTTCAATAAATGTTGACTCAAAGCGTGGGCTTTTCAAACCCACTAAACTGTTGTGTTTGTATAACGTCCCGTCCTTCAGCATATCCACTTATGAATTTCCAATGTTGAGGACAGCCACTTTGAAAAATACTTCCCAGGAGAGACGCGTTGAAAGTCACCAATGATAGCTGACTTAAATGCCCTTGAAGGAGAAAGAAGTCGATACTGCTTTGTCTTCACATAAGTCACCTGAATTCACAATGATGGATTATTAAAAAAATGTATTAAAAAAAATACAGTGAACATACAGAACTCCATTCCCTTCAAAGGAGGATGAATGTGTTGCATTAGGACTGAAGCTTTACAAAGACCTATTGAAAAGGCAGTGCATAATTCAGTGACGGCAGCAAAGTCTAAAAAAGAAACTCACTTCGTTATTTGCCAAGGTAGCATCTTTTCATCAAGGCAGAGAAGCACCATGCCCTCCAGAGAGTCAGAAATAATGTACTTTCTTTCTTTTCTTTATCTTTTATTCTTTATTTGTCTTTATTAGGAAGATGGCTTTCATTCACTCTCTGAATGCCAGGGTCACAATAAAGTGTTGTTTGAATTTGAAGCTAGATTTATTGTCCCATATTCAGGCATATGGTACTTTGAAAAAGTGCAAAATGCTTTATGCTAATCAGCCCATTTTAGCTTTATGTTTTCCTGTTTTTGGCTTCTCTTAGGAATGCAATTTAAAACTTATATAACCCTTTTTTTTCACAGTAAAGCCATCCTGTTTGAACATGATATGGCGCAACTGTGACATGGAAGGCTAAAATGAGTGGACATTGTGCTTGATGGCATAAACCCAATGCGGCTAAAACAAAACCACCGTTCTGTTCATCAGCCAGCTCCCAAATCAATTTAATGCTGTCTACTATGTGATTCAATGTTGGCTTTATTGAATATTCCATGTTATCTGTGGGAAACAAAAAGCCTCTTTGAGGGAACATCCTCCTTTGTCTGTAAAGGCCTTATCTTTTGTGCAGATATGAGTACAGTGCACAATTGCATGAATCTTTTGATACTGCATGTGTAGTCTAGAGGCTCGCCTCCCGAGGGAGATGCACACTTGTTAAAGAACACAAAATAGAATAGTTTCAGCTCTGAGAGAGATGACAAAATCTCCCTGCCGAAATGAACACTCAGCAACAAGCACTTAGCCCTTATTTCACTTAATCATCGTCCTCATTACCATATGCAAATGAGCAGCATGTATTAACATCTGGGGTGGCTAATGACTGGACTGTTTGGGAAGATTGGTTTGGATTGAGTTCACAGTGTTTCATTTGCTGGTGGTTCTCTGGGACATAGGCAGTCGAGTCCAGGAGGGGCATTGATGGAAAGGATGGATTATAGTTCTGGATGAGCAAGATAATTTTCTTGTACTACTTTGAGAGATCCAGCAGAGAAGCGGGGTGTAGTAAATGACTTCATCATACTGCACTCATCCGCAATGAAAGCCAGTCAGGATTGGATCAGCTTAAACAGATTTGGGTATCAGTATCAGTCCTTGGTGTTAAGCAATATGTCTGTCTTTTGTGTCTTAGTCTTATTGTGAAATTGAGGATTCTGACAAATAGTGACACTGTCACACTGTCTACATTTAGTATTACTTGTTTTTGTCCTAATATTATTTAAAATATATAAAATATTCACTCCCTGCGACCCTGTATGCAGGATAAGCGGTTGACGATGGATGGATGGATGGATGAAAATATTCACTTTGATACATCTCTAATTGCTTTATGTAATGTTTTTAGAGACAGAAAATGCATATTTACTGTTCCCAAGTAATTTCTTATAAAAATAAAGCTCAACTGCTCCTTATCATTTGAGATGTACCTGTATGTCTGCTTTAGAGGTCGGGGGGATGAAATACTGAACAAGGCAAAAGTGTGTTATAGCCTAGATGCTGGTTTGATACCCAGCTCCTCCTGTCCATCAGATCCAGTGTCCTTGGATGACTGTGGTTCAGGTTGTAGAGTGGGTTGCCTGTTAATTGGAAGGTTGGTGGTTCAATCCCTGGCTCCTCCAGACTGAATGTGAGTGTGGATTGCAGATGAGGGTAAACTGTATAAAACAACATATAATAAATTAAGAAGCATTGTATAGCCATTTACCATCAGGCCTGCTTTGCATTTTTGCTTGATTAATAACTTGAAACATTCAACTATTCATTCATTTTATGAAGAATGAGTGATGGATAGATTTGCTATTCATTTCAGCGCTAGTGGATTTGTTGCTCATTTCAGAGAGGAGAGCATCTTGATAAAGTAGTAAACTAGTATGAGCTATACTTCCATTTAAATGTCTCTCAGAAGCAAAGAATTGATTCCTTCCATTCAGAGCAGGAAGGTCAGGACAGGGCAACTGAGCCTAATGTGGGGTTACAATCCTTAAATAAAAACTCAGCTCTTAAACACCGTTCAAAACATTTATTTTTGATGTACCTTGCATTTCTGGCAGATATTTGAAACTAGCTTAAGGGCTCTATAGGCATAGTTTCTCATTCTTGTGAATCACAGACATTTGCATGTCTGAGCTCAGCCATCTACTCAACCCAGTGGAGCCTGCAGTCTATAAAACATCTCCACAATACTGCTTCTCACTAAGACTTGCACTAAGTCTTTACTGACTTAGTTACTGTCTATTATGAATTAAAAGAGCTTGACCTATAGTGTCTATTTGCTGCGCTTTTCTGCAGTAACTTGGCAGAATAGGGCAAAACCCTGACCGAATATTATATGTTTTGTTTTCTGGTAGTAGCAAAGGCTTGATTCAAATTCATTAGTTTATAAAAAAAACTATAATGTTATCACCTGTAACAGTTTCATCATTTAAATCCCAGAGTGACTGTGAGTGAGAGAAGAGCTTATGAGGACTGGCGAGCCCTGGCGATCGGGACCCTGTCAAAGTCACACTCTTTCGAATGTCACTGTATATGTTCATTTGCTCTATTTTCTACACAGACCATCCACCAGGGGAGTTGCTCCACATTTTATTCTTAGCATTTGTTCTCTCCAGGCCCCGGCGATGATGTTCTTGATGTGAGAATACCAAAGGTTCACGGTTCATCTGTCACACACAGACCACCCACCGCCTATCCCTTAATGTCAGTGGACTCTAAATCCCCCACTGTACAGAAATGTTAGTTGTACTGCTGTTCCACAGGTACAGTATAGACACGCATGGGCAGAAACTGTGCTGTGTGTGACTGAATTAGACCTACATCGGTCCCTGCTCTGTCTTTCTCATACAACTACACTCACATACACACACACTTGAGGCCGCCCCATGATGTGTGCTGCAGGTCTGTGAAGTGAGTCCATGCTAAGAAAAGCTCCTGCATCCATTGATTTTGCCGATCTATTTTCCTTTCTAGCTCATCCCAACCACAGAGTGCACCGCTATTTCCTTCAAAGTGTCATGGTGACATGTAAAGACACGTGTGGTGTCGCTGACGTTGTGTGTTCTAGACAGATTACCAGTCCTGAAATAGATCAACCTTTTTGTTCTCCCCTGCGCCCCAACATCACCTATTCATTCCCATGTATCTACTGTATCTATCTGACTGTCTTACTGTCTCCCACTCAGTGTTTTTGCTATCAAATAGGATGGATTAAACCAATGCTCGGTGAGATTGTGTGGAATTATGGATTTGTATCAAAGATCACAATCGTCTTACGTCTTTCGTGTGTGTAAGGATTAAATGCAGTAGTGCAAATCTGGGGATAAAAGGAACAGCACTGCAAATTTGACCTAGCGTGAACCGTTTCACCGATACTCCACACTTTTATCTGCCTCTCATAGAATACATATACAGTGTGTTGAATTAAGTGTTATCAGAGATATGCTTGAGCCTATTGTTTTGTGTATTGTTACAATAAAACAGAAACTTAAGGGTTCCACTTTTGCAGCAAATGTTTTTATTAATAGTTAATAAATTGATATAATAGGTGATGTATAACTATCATATGCTGTTGACAACGTTTCTATGTCCTTAACGGTCCACTTAACTTAATGATAATAATAATAATAATAATAACACTCATAAAATTGGGGTAATGATTTTAACCATATTTCCTAAACTTTTTTTGTTAGTATTTCTTTTTTTACAATTATCCCTAACTCACTGTCTGACTTAGTGGATAGGGATTGTTGACATAAACCCTCCTGGTTAAATATTGCTCTCTGCTTATTCCTCCTTTTTCGGGGTTGAGTTGACTTTATTGCCATTACAAGAGTTGTGAAGAACTTGCCATGGTCATAATGCAGCCGGACAGACGGAACAACATTCAACAAAGCCTTTATATGATGAAACATGTTAAAATGCACAAAATACCAATCAATATAAAAATTTAGCTAAACAAAATAAGTTCCAAAGGTTCACAACTCATCAATCGAACAGCCTAAACATATTAAATTACACAAATATTTCAAATAATTACAAAGAAAACTCTCCCTTTTGGTAAAACCTAGCAAACAAGCTACATGCTGTTGATGGGGGAAAATTTGTATTGCTCCTACAGTTTGGTAGCAAAAAACGACCCTAGCTTAGTTTCATGATATGTATGGCAGACCACTGGCCTACCAAGGCGTGTCAATATTTAACCCATGTGAAGTTGTGAAATGTGTTTATCACCTCATCATCTGTCTCAAGGAGAATGGGAGAGACAAATTAATGGGGGAGAGAATGAAAGGGGAAAGTGTCTCAATGGAGCAGTGTAAAACACATTGAGGATATAGGGACAGAGTTGAAGCTGAAGTGCCTGGCACACTGACAGCTGGTATTGTCAACTTGGAGACAGCCCTCTCCACCTGCCTTCACTATGCCAAGGAAAACTAATTACCAGCATGTCAGATCTCAAGCTAGCAACAGCTACTGCCTTAGCTAGTGTAACACCCTGTCTTCGTTGCAGAACAATGCAGGAGACATGTCACATGCTGGCAGGACACACGTGTGAAAGGGAAGCATTTGTCTCATTTAGACACATTTTAGAGAGAGATTCAGTTTCATGGTGTGAGATTTAATTGAGTGAAACCTTTGCTCTCAGCCCTTTGTTTGCCATAATTTCTGACTGACATCCTGAAAGTAGAGAGGCAAGAGATTGTCTTATTATGTAATGCTGAAATGGATGTGTGTGAAGCAAGTAACAGTGTGTGTGTCTTTCTCTCTCTCTGTCTGTGAGATGAAATGCCTAGGTAAAAGGGGTCGCTGACTCGCATTGCTGCTTTGAGGTTAAATTTACTATCTCACCATCCATTATTATGAAATGCAATTTCATCAAATAAAACTCCGGACGCTCATAATGCTGCTTTGATTCACTAAATTATTTAATCCACTGCAAATGCCATTGTGTACACACACACACACACACACACACACAACATACAAACCTAGAAAAGGAAATGTCCCTGTTTGGCTTTACCTAAGTTGTCCTTTCGTACAGCAGTCTTCCTTTTTATTTATGTTGTTGGCTTGACAGACAGTTTAAAATCGCCTTTTAAAACTTTTAAGGGTGAACCTTGCAAGATAAGCTGTTCGAAATTGAATACAACAGTTATTTTTGTAATGAAATCCTTTGTGTCATACAGCTATGGCTGCTCTTTAAATGACATGGTTGAAAACAGTACCTCATCATGTGCTTTAAATCCAGTTGCTCCACTAAAGGTTAAAATGAGGTCGACTGACAGAATCTCTCCATGGTTAATCAATAACAGTGTAAATGAGATTAAGACAATCTGTTGAGTAGCTGAAAGAAAAAAGAGGAAAACTAGGCTCACGGTTCACTGTAATATATACAAGAAGCCATGACTGTTTATAAAAAAGCTAGCAATAGGCCTGGCATGACAGGATTACTTTTCCAAGAATATTACAGAGAATTCTGGAAACTCTAGAATATTATTCTCCACTACTGAGCAGCTCCCCCACTGGGGGCAGTGACTAACTTCTATTAGAGCAAGCACTGCTGCTGATGTAAACTCAGGTGACCTCTTCAAAGCCTGCAAGAAAGCTGAAATGATGGGAAATGAAACAAGGTGACAAAAACACAATTTCTCTACCTTAGAAAAATAGCTAAAGTATGACCATTTATAAATAAAAAAAATGCTGAAAACTGATTCCTACCTACCTTGTTTCACTACTTGCCTTTGTAGTGATCCTTCTGCTGCTGGTTTATTGGAGGTTCCCAGAAACTCGGGGATGCAGCCTTATTCAGTTATGACCCAAAGCCATAGAACACGCTACCTGTAGATATCAGGAAGCCAGCTCGTATAATATTTTAAAAAGAAAGCTAAAGATGTATCTCTTTACTTTAGTCTTTAACCAGCTTTCTCCATACAAGCATTTGTTGAATGCTGTATTTTACGTGATTTTATGCATTCTATGCACTCTTTTAACTTCATTATTATTATCCTTTATTTATTATTATTTTACTTTCCATCTTATGTTCTGCCTTCCTCATTTTTGTCTTATTAATACTATCATTAACAATTGGGGTTTATTTTTTGTATTTTCCACCTTATTTTAGATTAATTAAGGCATTCTATCCCAATTTTTATGTTCATTCTTTTTTATGTGAAACACTTGGTCCATGTACATTCTTTGTTGTAAAGAACTTTGAGCGATTATTTTTATTAATCAGTTTGATGGTGCATTTGTTGATTGTATTTTTGTTGCTATAAAACAGACTCAAAAGTTATTATTATTTTTTTTTTTATGTTGGCCTACTCAATGATGATCTATGATATGGAGCATTAGTTAACAACAGACAGCATTATATCTGATTCTGACATACAATGCCCCAAATAAATTGATACATAAATACCCACAATAATTCAAAGACACAACAGCTATATTTTTTTAACAATATACAGCCTTGCTAGCGGCTCTGATACTGTACTAGTATGTTCACATCTTAGTTTAACATGTTAGCATGCTAACATTTGCAGTAGATACAGCTGAGGCTGATGGAAAATCTCATTGTGCCTCTGCTGTGTCAATGTGTAGTATAATTTTTTATTTTTTTTAACCTAATGTCTGTATTATAGCAAACTTGTACACTGTATTTATCAACAGGATTTGAAGAGTTTACTGCTCTTTTATATTTGTATTGTTCACTGTAATCTTCTTATTGTTGTTTTTTTAGGTAGACAATTTTAATATCTGGTGCATGCATTTGCAGCAATGTTAATTAATCTACACTGTCCCTGTCAAATAAACTAATAAATAAATAAATTAGTTTTACAGATAGGCTATCTGCTCATAAACTAAAGTATTTGACGTGTTTAAATTTGACTTGATGTTGATGTGCTAGATGAAAAATTGGGGGATCACCAAAGTAATTACAATTCATCCTGGTGGGGACATGAAGGTGTATACCAGATTTCATGGCAATCCACCCAACAGTTGACAAGATATTTAACTCAAAACCACAAACATGAGCCTAATAGTGGTGCTAGAGGAACAGTCAAGGGATTCGTCGTCAGGGCATCGTGGATGTATGTACAAGATGTTGTGCCTATCCATGTAATATAGTTATAGGACTGGATAAGTAAAAACTATGACCTGCTGGTGGCGCTAGAGGAAAATCTAGGGGATCAACATAAATCAGGATTAACTGATTTATTCATTGATAGGACTACATCACATCCTGTCTTTTTATAATTGTACAGTTCATAAATTATGTACGACATGGAAAAAGAAAATTTCCATCACAGATGGGAAACCATGGCTTCATGTGTGAAAAGGTGACCATGACAAATTGTTTTGTTCCCAATCTACTGTCTACCATCTAAGTTCACAAAGGTCTGAGCTTTGTGGTGAAACGTGCTGTCACTGGGGGAGTGTGGGTGGTGTCAGTTTTAAGCATATCATCTGTCAACACACACATGTTGTAGACACACACACACACACACACACACTTACCGCTTCCCTGTACTCATTTTGGCATCCAAGGCCAGGGGATAATAGTGTCACTGTGTGTAAGGTTTGCATGCGTGCATATGGGCCTGTGTGCACTCCAAACCGGCCTCCAGGCTGCATGAGTGCGTGCGTTTGTGCTTGTGTGTGTGTGTTGTGTGCTGTTGGCAGGGGAAACAGCCAGACACATGGTACATGGCAAGTGTGTAAGCAAGTCCCAGAAACACCTGAGCCCCAGTGCTTGCGTGTGTGTGTGTGTGTAGATGTGTTCCCTTGTTGAAGGGTGAGCTCCTCACCGCAGCACCTGTCACTAGGTGTTTATGGTCGATACTGCTATTCTTACCAGATTCACTCTAATTGGTCATTAGTAGCCTGTCAGTTCATTATATAGAAATCCTCTATGGAAATCGGTTTGCTGGGTTTGCTGACTATCACACCTCTTTTGTACATCTGTTTCTTTCATCTCAAGCTCTGTTTTGTTCTTATTTGGTACAACTTCTGTTAAGTTTGATCTTGTAAGGGTTATGTAAAGTAACCTTGTCTCCTGCAGCTGTAAAAACACAGGAGCTTCCTCCTATGGTAATCCATTCATGGCATCAAAATAAATAGGTAAATCTGGGCAATATCACTAAAATAGTCCAGCATGGTACATTTTTAGGGCTACAACTAAAAATTTTTAAAAAATTCAATTTATTAGTTTTGCTGCAATAGAAATAAAATACGACGACAACAGTAACAACTATTAGCAATACAGGGTGAGACATGTGTGCCTTATGTGCAGATGTTACCTATTCTTCACAAAGTTGAGAAGAGAAATAGCAGAGAGTATGACGAAGAATTTATATGTGTTTACATGTTTGTTGTACAGTTCAGCTCGTTTTGTCTGCTGAGTCCCAATGATTTTGCTGCAAACGTTATTCACTATTGATATTAACAACTATTTTCATGATCAAATGTATCTATTCTATTCCATCTATAAATCAATTCATTGTTTGCAATGCAAATGTCAGCGAATAGCAAAAATGTCCATCACAAGTTCTCAGAGACCATCTTGTTTTGGTCGACTGACAGTCCAAAACCCAAGGAGATTTAGTTTGTTTTCATATATGACCTAAAACTAAGACTTAAACAAAATACATTTTCTGACAATGAGCTAATATCGGCTGTTATCAGGCACAACCTAGTTATTACCTAGTTATCGGGCACTACCCAAAATGGCCCAATACAACCTGAGATATTGGAGAGATGGTAGCCATGATATAAATAGTAAATGTCTGGTGGCAACAAAGTTATGTTCTTTCACAGTGGATATTGTTATATCACGAAGAAAGCTCACATTTTAGGACTAAAGGTTTAAAAAGTTCTTTATATCACTCGACGGTGTGATGCACTCCTATTTTTCTGGTACTGAGAGCATCCTCACTTGCAGAATAACTGTATTAAGGCACCTGAGCACAAGACAGGGAATGTCTGCATCAAAGATACCATCCCTTGCTGATATTTACTACATTTACCCAATTAGTTATGACTCTTGACGATAAGGCACTGTAAATGTATACATCAGTCGGTTTGTGGTGGTTACGGCATCTCCACAGGAATGCTTGTTTTATGTATTTATTATGTCACTGTTTTTTTATGCATAAATGTTTTATTCAGTAGTTGGGTCATTCTGTGTTTTCATCACTTGTTATTGTAGTTACCGTTATGTGTTGCCCTGAGGTTTTTGTTTTATGTGGGCTCACCAAAGCAAATTCCTATCAATTATGATGAAGCGGCAATAAATCATTTAAGCTTGACACGGTTATATCCATATCCAGCACAAACCAGTGAACACAGTTGTGTTCCGAGTGCAGTGCCTGTGATTACATATGAACACAGACTCTGAGTCTGTGGTCAAACATAGAATATAAATGCGGTGTAATTCTCATAAACCTTTTTCTTAGTCGCAGTATTTAACACAAACCCTCCATACAGAGTATTTTCAAATCAGTAATAATTCTAGCCGCTTCCTGAACATGACTGACTTGCTAATGTTATATAATTTATCAATAATTACAGTGTGGATTTTGAAACTGTCTTTTTGGATTGATGCAGCAAGACAGTTTATTCCTGTGTAGTTTGCATGTAAAAGAATGAATAAAAATACATATTGTTATATATTTCTTTAACTGTTATCATCTACTTTGATACAGAGGGCAGCATGCATGCTGCTGTGCATAAAGCAGCTCTAAATTCTAAGAATAGACATTAAAACCCTCCTCTGCTAAACCGGAAGCCTCTATATTTAACTCATCTAAGTCTGGTTACCATGACAAATGAGGGACATGCATCCCATATTGCATTACGAGGGCACTGTTATAGACTCCTATCTGGCCTGAAATAGGTTTGAAGATCAGATCAATAGATTCTAGACCTGGGAAGGTCATCAATATTATTACGATCAGACAACGATGATGCTATAAAGCTCTGGTGCATTAGTCATTCCAGAATGCCTCATGACTGCTGTTCTTCTTATAGGCCCCTTTAATTCTGTTCATTACACAGCAGCACAGTAAAGAATATGAGGGGGGAAATATAAGTTGTTCAAAAAAATGTTTAAAACATGCTTTGATGTCATATTTAGGTCAGCTTATTCACAGTCACTGCTAAAAGACCTGCCTCTGGCGACAAGACACCCATTGCAGTCACATTGTGTGTATGTGTGTGTTTATGTGTGTGTGAAATATTATTTCTAGTGCTGGAGAGTCCATAATTATATAACAGAGGTGGAGGATGTATTCAGATCTAATACCATAATTGTAAAAATACAAATACAACACAAATAAAAAGTCCTGCATTCAAAAGCATACTTAAGTAAAAGTACAGGAGTATTATCAACAAAATGTACTTAAGTATCAAAAGTAAAAGAAATGGGCATTTAACGTGTTGGAAACTACCAGCTATTTGCCCCTATTTCCAGGAAAAACGCCTAAAATAACCAATATTTTGCTATTGCAGACTAAATATTAAAAATACTAAATACCTACCTACCTTCCTACCTACCTAAATGGACATGCAATGTACGAAAAATATACTGTATATTTTCTAATATAATTATTTATAATAATTATAATAATAATATAATTATTATTATGACAATACTTTAATATAATTTTAATTATATATTTTTATCCTTGCCTGGTATAAAATCTATATTTTAATAGCAATATCACCATCAAAACCATCATCCACAACTTGAGAACAGAACATCCTGGGCTGTAAGTGGGCTCTTTCTCGTCGTCTTGAGCAAACAAATTGTTTGAAATACTGGATGTCTGTGTAACTACAACAGATTGGCTAGCAAAAATGAAAAACAGCAAAAACGGCAAAAATAAGTCGGCGGTTGAAACTGTATATGTATATTGGTGCGTTTGTTGTTATTATTATCCGGCTAATCAGTCTGTGATTTGAGTGATATGAGTTACACAGCTGATCTCAGCTGGGGCTGAGCTTTCTTAAGAGTGGTCGGGCGGTGGTGTAGGATAAGATGAGAGATAACTGGATGGCAATAACTGCATGCATGTACAGTGTTCACAGAATGGTTTATGTTGTGATATAAGTTCATTCAGATTCTTGGTGGTTGATGTGTGATATGGATAAAAATGGTTGGTTTCAGATTCTCTAGCTTAGCCTCCTAGCTTCAAGGAGGTTTGTAGCACGGACACTAGGGTCAGACACGAACTTCTCCTTTGCATTTTGAGTGAAAACTAAACTGATACTTCAGCGATTAACAGGTGGCTTATTCCAAACAAGCTATTGTCATTTACATAAAGCATTTGGGCAATAATTGTCCTTTTTCCATCATTCTGTAGGCAACTGTGATCTGATTTTATGCTGCACATGGCATGAGTCTGGCACAGAGCAGGAACAGCAGGGCACAGTAGAAGGAGTTTGTTACCTCCCTCAGGAGCTGGAGGTGTGCAGCCTGTCGCCTGCAGCTTGTCATCTAACAGCTCACTGTGGCTGCTGCCTTTTGTCCCATTACTCCGTGCCACATTTCAAACTGATCTGCTGTCAAAAAAATGCCGAAAATGACCATAGTCTTGTTTTTTAGATGCATATTTTATATAGCTGTAAGTCACCTTGTGTTTCGCCGCTTAAATGCTTTTAATGTAAAGCTGCAGCAGTAGGAAATGTTCAGTTTTCATTATTTTTGTCGGCACAGACACCAAGTTTGTAATACTGTAAATATATAAATATCGCAATACTTTCATCGGTGGGCCACATGCTCAGTCACCATTGTGTTACCACAGTGGGCAATAGATAGTGACTTAACAGACATTTGAAAATCTTCAAGATTATAACATTAAAGCTTTAAAAATAGAAACCCATTAGGCGTCAGTCTGCATCTGTCTGTCAATCTGAAAGTGTGTTTGTGTGCTTTGACCCTTGTTTGTGTCACCATCAGAATCTGAAAGAAAAAAAACATGCTGTGTTACCCTCAGGCCTCATGACAATATAAAAAGGACTTGAAATGTTACCACAATAACATCTATGTGTGTCACTTGATGTGGAATGTCATGTGATGCGAACTTGTTGCAGTGTGGGTTGTATTTGTGTTTTTTTATCTTTTTTCTGGAAGTCTGGCACACATACGTTAGTATAATACCAGCTCTCGTTCATATGATGATTTTCTCAGATAAGACCAAATGACATATACTCCCTTGAATTCTCTCTTGAAGAAATCTTTACTGTCCTTGAGTTTTGTGCAGGTCTCCAAAGTTATCGGGATCAGATTGGAAGTCCTCTGTCTTCCGCTGATTCAGCTCAAACCTGGAGAGATAAAGAGCGCAGATTTAGATCGTCAGGCTGTCAGGTAGGCACCGTAGTGGAGAACAAATTCAAGACAACTCGGTGTGCAGGAAGGATGATAAAAACATCACTACAGGGAGGAGACAGTGGGTGGCTGTGGTGTCAGTGTGTGTCTCTGTGTGTGTGAAGGTAAGATGAATAATACAAAACGTGTACTAGGATTACAGTAATCTGAGTATATTGAATTGGTCACTTTAATATGTTTGTGTAAAAAATATTGGATCACAGCGACACATTTGACAGGGATATTATAATTATGTGTTATCTTGTGATTGTGCGTAATTGTACGCAGTTTGCAATAATTTTAGATGATAACTGTGCTATTCAAATGAGCCTATAACCAGAGTACATTGTTCATTTAGCGTCACATTCCATGTATTTTGGAGACAAAGTAATTGAGAGAAATCAGATTATGTTAGATCAACACAAAGGATTATATTGCTGGGTCAAATCTCGAGCGGGTGCTCAATAATCCGTAACAGATTACATTTTAAAAGGAGCCTGTTCCACGCGCGGGTGGATGTGTGGTGGAGATTGGAAACGGTTTGGAAATGAGAGCCATGTCAGCGGGGCTGCAGGAGATGATAAAAATTGGTTCCGACTGTGCTCAGTTCTCACATCTACCTCCGACCCGGCGTCTGCGTCTACTTGACCATTATGAGTGTACAGGTAGGGCACAGCGAGAGCAGAACACAGTGAGCAAGAGGCAAACAGGGTGTGAGAAAGAGGAAAATCTAAAGTCTGGAGGAGAGGGGAGACGTGTAGATACTGCGCACGTATACACTTTTGTAAGGCATAATAAACACTAAGGCTTAATTTACATTTGTTGCCTGGTGAAAAATGCTTGTTTTATTTGATCAACAGTCTAAAACCCAAATAAGTAATATTTACAATGACACAACACAGACAACAGCAGCAAATCCTTGTGAAACATGAACTATCTTTGCTTAATAAATGTCAGTTAATCAAATATCAAAACTGGACATTAACTCTCTGCCAGTCGACTTATTGATTTATTGTTCCAGCAATCTTTTCAGGTTAAAGCGGGATAGGCAATTTATTTTAGAAGCATAATTGTTGACATTCTCTTCAGAAATCAAGAAACCAAATGCTCTGATGAAAAACAAAATCCAATATGAGTGGCTGTTGCAAGACTGTAATAAGCATGGTCAAACATTTCGTCACTCAGCCCATCCGCTCACTGCGCAAGAAAATGTGTTTTCGAGGCGTGTCTTTGGAGGGAGGCCTGATGCATTCAAAATGTAGTTGTCTCTTGCTAGTTTCTCCAACATCTCCTACTCCTGCTTTAAACATTACAGTACAGGCTCACATGTAGTATTGAAAGCCATGCTAGATTCTCTTTGCCATCTAATTATATATATTTGCCTTGGTGTCCCGAAAATTCAGCTTTTGAGATATCACTTTTGATGACATGCGTTGCGTAATCATGACACTGACGCAACTGTGTACTCACTATTGGCTGCCATTTTATGATGTCATGGAGCAACATGGGTATCTGATGCTCAAGATTACATCAAAAAGAAGGAAAACCAATTACTTTCTAAAACCAATAATATGACAAGTACGGCAATTTCTTTCAGCAATTCGCCAGGTATGAGGGGGAAGGCTATGTACAAATGAGTACAACACCATGAACGCTTTCAAGGAAAGCAGTGTGGCTATTCTGAACAGCTACAAATTCTTAATGCCTTCAGAGATGGTCGGACAACACACGCAAATTAGTTTGTTTTAACCTGTTGGAAACCTCCAGCTATTTCCCCAATTTCCAGGAAAAACGCCTAAAATAACATACCCAAAATGAATCATTTGGCCTAGATGCATAATTCTGGTCTCCTTTGAAAGGTCAGAATCTAAGGAATATAAATCCATTGTAAATTAACATATTTATTTTACCATTACAGACTCATTTTCTGATTTGTCACTGAGAAAATGAGACTGTAATGGTAATAGGAGATGCAAAAAGAAATATATGATATTTTCATCCTCGCCTGGTAAAAAAGCTATATTTTTAATGCAATAAACCATCATCAGATAGATTATAATCCAACTGAATATCTACCAATACCCCTGGAATGCAATTGTAACTGTAAATTGGCGAATGTCCATATGTTGGCAATATTTACTGTTTAAATGTTGACTTTTATTGGAAGTTATCTTTAACACACTATTTCTTTCCATACAACCACGTTCCAAATAACATAAAGATTCCAAAACACTGAAATATTGATAAAAACAGTGAATATTCATCAACATTCCTGTGACCAAAAGTACTCCCATGCTTTACAGGTATGTAACTTGAGAACGGAACATCCCACAGTGATGGGGGGACATCCATTGATTCGGATTGAGCAGACCTTTCATTTGATGTTTCGATGTCTATGTAGGTTCTACGAGTTGGCTACCAGACCGCGAAAAAGACCTTGTGTTTCAAAGCGGCACTTCTCCTCTCTGCAGAAAAAGGCGAGAGAAGTCAGGCACACGGCTCCCAGGTATTGCGCAATAATCCAGATGGCGCCCAAGATATTTTTAGAAACAAATCAGCTGATTGTTGGACTGAAAATGGCGAAAATAGCAAAAGTAAGTCAGCGGTTGTAAAAATCGCTTGCTGCCCCCGGTACCGGGGGTGTCGGTGCTCAGCATACCCTGACTTTAACTACATCAGTCATGTCCAGTTTGAGCTCACTGACTGCGAGCTGTAATACCAGCAGTGTTTCAGAAGCATGACTTCATGCTGCAGTGTCACTGAAAAGCTCAGCAGAAATCATCTTTTCCTCAGTGACAAATGAGAAAATGAGGCCACGCTGCCTTCAAGTCTCAGTTTTATTGTGACTGCACATTGACGAAAGCTAATTAAAAGGAAAGAGAAGTATGTGCACCCTCAGGGAAAAATTGGGGAATCAGTAACCATGTAGGCAAAAAGTATTTTATATTGTTATTTTGCAGACAGCATTCTGTCATTTTACCATTAATTTCAGTGAACACAAATGGTTCATAAAAGGCTATTATTTCTGAAATAAAGCAGGGGCAGGCAGAGTGGGCTGCATGTCTGAATGCATTTGTAAGTTTCTCCACACATGTAGGCATGCGTGTTTTCCATGGTCTTCTCTAGTGATGCTAATGCAAGTTTGCAAAGATTGTGGGAGGTTTGAGACTTAATGTGGTTTTCACATTTGATTAAGATCACATCACACTGCCCTGTCAAGGAAAATAATCTCCCTCTCTCTTTATCTCACACACACACACACACACACACACACACACACAGATGTACTGTAAGTTCATTAAAGCAACATTATGTAAGATGTGTTTTTTTGTGCTAATAAAGACTAAATCACCCCTGTCTAAGTTTAATTCACCATTACAAATAAGGACAGCTGTACACATGCATTTGTTTTGATTACATAACTTTTGATCAAAAACTACCAAGTCACCAACTTTGCTAAAGCCTAGATCACACTACACAACTTTTAGCCCGATTTGCTGCTTGATCAGGAGTAAATCAGCAGTTGATCGGCGGTCACTAGTCGCTATGTGTGTACTACTCCACGACGCATCAAAACGGCTCCCCGACACATCACTGCCACATCGCCGACGTCTGCCAGATATCTAGCATGCCAAATATCTGGCGGAGTCGGCCGACTTGACAGCCAATGAGTGCTGAGCCTTTTTACTCACCTCTAGCTCTCTCTGTAGCTCAGACAATCCCTGCTACCTGCGTGTGCTAATCCATTCTTTCACACGTATTCTTTGTCTTTATAATTGCTATCTTTATAATAACAAACAACAGCTGTTTTGTGTGTAGGTTCGCGTCATTTCACATTTCACATTTCACATTTCACTTGTGTTTTCTTAACAAAAGGTAGTTTGGAGACCAGCGTCAGGTGACACAGCTGCTGTCAGCTCATGTAGTGTGTGACCCCCTGTCACCGATCAGTCACGTAGTGTGAATGCCACAACGACTTCAAGACGGCAAGTTGTGTAGTCTTAACAGCACGGTGATCGGCCCGACGCTGAAAGTCATTTAGTCTGCACGAGCCTTGACTAGTCCAACAGAAAGAATCCCAGGCTGGAGTCTGTCTTGCAGACTTTTACTTCACAAAGCTCTCGCCAGAGTCTTACAGCCTCTTTCTTGGTCACTCATCTGTCTCTTTGCCTCTGCCATTAGCTAATGTTATGTTCATAGAGGCTGCTGAGCCTTATTATGTTGCCGGTGTTCTGACGATTTATGCTTCTTTGTCTACAAATGCTACCTTAATGCAAATCGATAGCGTCTAAACTATCGCCTTAAATAGGATGTATCGTTTCCCCATTAAGAAAGACGCTGCGCACATTTACGAGGTACAGCAGCATAACGTCCTTTGAATCCCCCGACACTCCGACAGGATCTACTACATAATGTTGGTTTAAGTCAATAAGTCAAAAGTGTACGTATATAATAATCTAAAATATAATGAGGAAAATTTGATAACAATAAAAAGTAGTCAAATAGGAAAATAAACTTCAGAAACAACACACATTGGAAAATACTTCACAGTATTTAAAGCAGGAGACTCTTATCTGTTTGTAGTTTTCCCAAAGGAGAACAAAGAGACTCACATTTTCCACTTCTCCTAATTGGCAGTGAATGCAAATGTGTTTCTCTGTGGACAGGTACTTTTTTCAGTCGTCCTGTTTCTGTGGCCATTTCAGTGGAGATGTTTTCAAAGGCACCGTCGGTTCTGAGGAATCGAAACCCGCTACGAGTATCGGGGCTGTGTGTGAAAAATATCTATAATATCTATCTATAATTTCCAAGAGGAGTACCTCTCCTGTGTTTCATTCTCATTGCTGTTGCTGCCATGACACCTGAATTTCCCTCTGGGTATTAATAAAGGTTTATCTTATCTTATGTTATTTTAGGATGAGAAAATTGGCATCCTTAACTTTGATAAGATGCTCCATTAATTTGTATCTTAAATCAGACATTTCATAGATTTGTAACTCTTGGTATTGCATGTTGTTTTTCATTTAGTCAATATTTTTTGTCATAGCCCCTACATGAGTTGTGACTTGGGTTTTGTATGTTGTTCGAGGATGCTTTGTGGTGCTGGATTCCTCTTTCTCTTCTCTGGGTCTGTCTTTCTCTCTATGGCTTTGCTCATAGAGCCAGGTAAATGCAACTGTCATCCCTTTTTTGTGTGCTAACTGCTAATGATACTTACTGTACGTTCAGACAGTTGCACATTTTAGTTGCTCCCACTCACTTTAGTGAAAGCAGCATTAGTTGCATACTGTAGGTGCCATGCTTAAAAGCATTAAAAGCTTATTTAAGGATGAACATGTTCTGTTCACTGATGAGGTCAGTTGTGTGTGTGTGTGTGTGTGTGTGTGTGTGTGTGTGTGTGTGTGTGTGTGTGAGTGTGTGTGTGTGTGTGTGAGTGTGTGTGTGTGTGTGTTTGTTCATGAGCAGTGAGGGCGCATTTGAGTTTACGCTTCACAGTGCATCAGCTAGATAAATCAATGTGAAGGCTTGCCGGAAAACTAAATGTATGTTTTGTGTATATCTGTGTGCATGTGTTGGGGTTATGCAAACAAAGCTGCACAAGTATATTCACATGCCCCAATTGCTGTGTGTAATATTGGGCACGTTGCTATGCTTACACCACATTGCGCACATAATTGATAAATGCATAGCATGTGTGAAAATGTGATCTCGTGCACATACAAATTCACTTCCATATCCCATATTTTTTTAGCTGCATGCATATCAGAGGTGTAGCATCCATAATGCTCCAACACGTGCAGAGTTAGGTGAGCAACAAGAGGCCTCTAATGGGTCATCCTTGCTACCATAATAATCTGTCACATCTCCCCTGCAGGGCTCTTATTACATTGTATGTGTGCACATGTTTGTCCTCCTCACTGCTGATTATAAACAATGTCAGCTAATCTTTGATCGGTTTGTCATTTTTACAATTAAGCATAACACTCAAGGACTTTCACAGAGTTGTCCTGTAGCCACTTCTTTATTATCTTGGTTGTATCGCTTAGGGTCATTGTCCTGTTAGAAGATGAACCTTCGCCCCAGTCTGAGGTCCAGAGCGTTCTGGAGCAGGTTTTCAAGGATGTCGCTGTACATTGCTGCATTCATCTTCCCTCGATCCTGACTAGTATCCCAGTTCCTGCTGCTGAAAAACATCCCCGCAGCATGATGCTGCCACCACCATGCTTCACTGTAGGGATGGTATTGGCCAGGTGATAAGCGGTGCCTGGTTTCCTCCAGACATGACATTTGTCATTCAGGCCCAAGAGTTCAGTCTTTGTTTCATCAGACCAGAGAATTTTGCTTCTCATGGTCTGAAAGTCCTTCAAGTGCCTTTTGGCAAACTCCAGACAGGCTGTCATGTGCCTGTTACTGAGGAGTGGCTTCCGACTGGCCAATGTACCATACAGCCCTGATTGGTAGAGTGCTACAGAGATGGTTGTTCTTCTGGAAGATTCTCCTCTCTCCACAGAGACATGCTGGAACTGTGTCAGAGTGACCATCAGGCTCTTGGTCACTTCCCTGACTAAGGCCCTTCTCCCCCAATTGCTCAGTTTGGCCGGGCTGCCAGATTTAGGAATAGTCCTGGTGGTTCCAAACGTCTTCCATTTACGGAGGCCACTGTGCTCATTGGGACCTTCAATGCTGCAGAAAATTTTCTGTACCCTTCCCCAGATCTGTGCCTTGATACAATCCTGTCTCAGAGGTCTACAGATAAATTCTTGGACTTCATGGCTTGGTTTGTGCTCGGACATGCACTGTTAACTGTGGGACCTTATACAGACAACTGAGTTTACCACAGGTGGACTCCAATCAAGGTGTAGAAATATCTGAAGGATGATCAGTGGAAACAGGATGCCCCTGAGCTCAATTTTGAGTGTCATGGCAAAGGCTGTGAATACTTATGTACATGTGCTATTTTTATTTTTGTATTTCTTTATAAATTTGCAAATATTTCAAACAAACTTCTTTCACATTGTCATTATGGGGTATTGTTTGTAGAATTTTTTAGGAAAATAATGATTTTCATCCATTTTTGATTAAGGCTGTAATATAAAATGTGGAAATAGGGAAGCGCTGTGAATAGTTTCCTATATACATTTAATTATCTATGTTTTCTATTTTCTGGAGAGACTACAAACTTTACAAAATGTGTGTGATTGATTTTCAACGCTATCGTTGGAGAAAGTGTCTGTAAATGATAAACTACAGTATGGCTGCAATCCTTTTTTAAAGCACTCATAAGGAGTTATAGCACACTTAATAGAATGCTTATGATGCAAGAAGGTTTTTATTACTACGCACTGTCCATGGTTTATGGGGGATTATTTAACATCATCCTTTTTACTTTTTTTGAAATCATTCTTGTTACTGGATACAAATAAACTTGCAATGCTGCAATTATCATTATCGAACATTCACAGTACTTTTTTCTCTATGTTGCATGAGATGACTCATTGACATATGATTAATTATAAAGAATGTCAGACAATCTTTGATTGGTAGCTAGTGAATAAATAACTTTTTAACAATGAAGCATAACAAAAATAAAAATACTCATTAGTTGCAGCTCTCTGTAAGTATACATTAATTATCCAGTACTGAATGTACTAGGTTGACACAGAAAGTCAAAATTTCCCAAAATATTTAAGGCGTGCAAAGTGTATTATGAGCTGCTGTATGTGTCTGTCTTCTCTTCATACTCCGACACCAGTTGGTGTAAGATGACGCCAGTGTTAAGACTGCAATCTAAGTCCCTCGCCCTGGCTCCTTTTCCTTCTCTGTAACATACAATGTAATTACATCTCTTTCCACTACACACCCCTGGCTCACCACACCTTCATCTCTAGGCTCCAAATGTCAGCCTCATCAGCTCAATTATCCACTGACTTTAGCAACATCTTTGCATTAACCCATTTAGCTGTGCTCTCTGAGAGCTCTGAGGTGACAAACGTCCACTGTCAACCTCACACCCAAATTATTATTTCTGCTTTTAATCACTTGCATGGTAGGACCATTTTAACTTGCTTTTAAGATGCTTCAGAGATAGGGCTAGGTATCATTTAAAATTTTACGATACCATTACAAAAACCAGTACGTAAAGTTATACCAAGACCAATAGAGTACTTCATTCGATACCTTGCTATTTTTTTGTTGTTATGGACAAGCAAGGAGATCTATTTCTTTTTTCTTTTTTCAAAAACTTGTTAAATAAAATAAACTGAAATGAAAGAGAAAAATAATTGAAACCTCCTTTAAAAAAGACGTCTTTGGTTTGACTGGAGACATTTTGATACTAATCGATACTGGGCTGTTTCGGTTGATACCTTAAACGTATCGCTACTCGATAACCATCTCTATTCAGAGGATATACTTTTAAGGAGCCTGTTTACTCTGTTCGTATTTGTTTGCTTATGTTTCTCTGCCTCCTTGTGTGGAGACATTGTCAACCCAAAGGTCAGTGAATAACTGAATCATTCCTGTGAATAAATAATTGCTGTATTCATGAATTTCCCCAAATAGATCCTCCAGGGTCTTGTCACTCAACCATTTTCATTCAGATTTCCCCCGCTCGCTTTATTTGCAGTTCTCCACTGAGCCTAGCATTATATTTATAGATCAGCATTTTACAGAGAATAGATTCACTTTGATGAAGCAAAGCTCCGCTAGTGAAGACTTATGATCTATTTTTGTGCAACAGCACATGGGACTCACGTGCCTGGTAATAAAACGCCCTTGATGTGTGCCCTTTGTCTCACAGAGGGAGAAAAAGCCGAGCATGCATACATAATGGTGGGGGAAACTATTTTGAGATTTTTTTTTTTCTTTTTGACTGTGCGATTCGTTTGCCTGCGGGTGGAAAATAGATGTGAATCACTCACCATGACTGCTCTCAAACATCCATTCATTCTACACTCTCTACTCTTCTGCCCTGATTTACTCTGCCACTCTGTCGTTCAGTCATTCTGATCCTCCTCCTTTGCTCCCTGTTCTCATTACTCTAACAACAAAAGCTAAAATTTTGCTGTATCACCGTAAAGCCTAGGGTATTATTCAACTCTGTCCATTGTTTCGTATGCTTCTAGATACCCTCCGTCCTTCCCTCAACCTCATCTGCTCTTTGAGGGCACCCTGAGTAGCTGTGATGTAATTGTGTATGATAGTCATGTCACCAGGAGTGAGCAGGAGATTATAGAGAGAAATGGAGTGCAGTGCCGACAGGAAAGTGAAGGGCTGGGGAAAGGGTTCTCACCATCGCCTGTTTGTAGAACTTCATGTCATCCTCATTTTGCCAACTTTCAAGTCATTATTAATCTTGAATACCTGTGAAACTTCTTGGACATAGTTTTTGTTGCTGTAGGACTGTAAAAAGGTGTCTTTATAAAGGGCTACACAATGCTGGTTAGTTTAGCATAGCATAAAGACTGGGAACAGGGGGAAACACCTTTAGTAACTCTGCAAAAAAGTGATTAAGCACATCTCCCAAAATGCAGAACTATTCCTTTAAAACATAAACGTCACACTACAGCCTCCCTGTGCACAATTTTCCTACAATACTTTTAAATCTTAGCTTTAATCAGATTTCCTTATTCAAATGTTTTTTCATTTTATGTAATAATATCCTAAAAGTTAAAGTTAAATTATTTCTTTAGCGTAATCAAAAACAACATATTTGTCATAATATGTATAATATCAATTGTAATATAATTTTAATATTTTATTGTAATAGAATTTAATATAATTTTTTTCAGGGTATTCCCTGTTTTGTTTATTTCCCTCTTGGATATAACCATCAGAATCATAGTTTTGGGCACATTTGACCCTGTTCAAGACAATTCAGAGGCTCAAAAGTTCACAGTTGCACCGTGCTGTTTACTGCCTTCATGCAGACAGTTCTGAGAATGTTTGTGCATGCACCTTTCTGCTTTACAAAGGCACAGAATGAATAAAATAAACACTCAGTGAACAGAACACTGCTCCATGTAATGCAATCCAGGATGAAATTGCTGCAATAAACACTAGTTTGTAAAAAATAAAGGTGTTTTGTTCTTTTCTGAGACCATCAGAGAGGTGTTGACTCAAAGCTATGGTACTCTATCATACAGTATGTTGGGTGGATTAAAAAAGTGCTCCTATAAGGTATTTTCTTATAAGTAAAAAGAGGAGGAAAATATTTTAGTTATTTCAATATTGGCATTAGAATTAACACTTTTCTTACACAATCTATAGACAAAGTGAACATTACAAGTTTTAAAAGTTTATTTAATACTTTTCACAATACAGGAAATCATATGTGAACCCCAGCAGTATGTAATTTGATGTTGTCATGCCCTCTCTTTTTCCAACCACAGCTTCCCTCTGATTCTTAAACCGTCCCCTGTTGCCTGCTAGCAGCTGTAGCACCTCCTTTAGCCTGAGCATCTTCAGCTATGACACCTCTCATCCTCTGTAGCGTCTTGCTAATGAAACCAGTTAGGTTAAGGAGCTTTAGCTAATCGCTGCATTTTTGTCGGTTTTATTTCTCTCTCTGTCTTCCCAAAGCTGTCTCTCCCTCGCTCTCTGCCCGACACCCTTACTGAGTTTATTACCCATTCCGGTTAAATCCACACAACCCTCTGTGCTATTGTAGATAACACAGCCTTGGCTCGGAGCCTCGGGGATCTGTCACTGCAGCATTATAGAATACATAATGTGCAGGCATGACATGAGCCGTGACACCTACTGTAGGCCTATTAAACATGGGGTGTGAGTTACACACAGTAGTTTCACGCGGGGCAAATATTAAACCGTTTGTTAGCTGAATCTGCCTTAAGGGAGCTAATGGCTTGGGTTCATTACTGTAGTCAGCTTTGTGGTGTTTGAAGCCGTCCGTTCCCATCATCACTATTTACTCTGCAGAGACGGTGTTTTAGTTTTTCGAGAATATGGAACAGAAGCAGCAGCTGGCACCATGAGTCAAGTTTGTCAGCATTTCCATGACTTATCACCCAGGGGAAATTTGTTTTCTCGCTGTTTGCGCAATCTGTTGATGTTTTTTTTAATCATTCTCAAATGGTGCATTGTCATGATCAACAACCTGAATCAAAAGAACACATTCTAAAAACTTTGATATAAGCCTGCAAAAGTTGAGTGTAGCTCCTATTGTTTCCTTTATATTTCTCAGACTCCAATGTCCATAGTGCAGCGACGAGGCAAGGTATTATCACTGTGGAGACTGAAGGTGCTGCCAGCTAGAAGCCTCTTTAACCTTTATCAGACTGCAGATAGCATCTGAGATAACCTTAAAAGGTGGGGAGTGGGAGTGGGAGGGAGGCATGGAAAAAAGAGGAGTTAGAGTAAGGAAGGAAGGAAAGACAGTAGTAAGGATTTGTTCCAGAATGTTTCTCCCAAAGGTGATGAAAAGGTGATGAAAAGGTGATGAAAAGCTTGTATAGGTAGTAAGTTCAAGGTCAGTGAATGACATATAGTGTATACCGAGAACCAAACAATGTCCGATATAGCCCTTCCATTATGTTGAAATGTTATTTGTGTTTCCCTTTTAAACCCTCAAACTCCTGTCTTTATTTTCTCTTCCTGTTGCCCTTTGAGTCCGGCTGTCAGTCTACCTGTCTGTCTGTCTGTCTGTCTGTCTGTCTTCCTCTCCTCCGCCGCCTCATCTGTCTCTGTGCCGTACTGATAAGAAAGTGGCCGGCCTGTCTCGGAAAAGAAACCATGGAAACGCACCAGCCATGTGTTGACATCACAACATGTTAAATATAACCGCCTCCCGTGCCACACAACTAGTTGTTCTGCCGTTGATCCTCGCCTGGCTATAAATACATGGTTTCCTTCCCATAATTGCAGCTACGACAGGCTTGTTTGGATGGAGGGAGGAATAGGAAATGCCACAGAGAAGGAATGATTGTGCCTACTTCTGACTATCTGTGCCTCACCATTGTGTGTGTGTGTGTGTGTGTGTGTGTATGTGTGTGTGTGTGTGTGTGTGTGTATGCGTGCAAGTTTATGCCCTCGTTCATCATTAAAGCCCAATCAGTGGAGACTGCGGGACTCTTTGAGTTATTCTTGAGTATAGGACAAACACACTACACAGTGATCGTACATGAAAACATCTAACAGTATTTTAACATTTAGGTGACGTGCTCCTCTCACAAAAGCATTTACAATCTGTTTGTTAAAAGCTCCAGTTCTAAAGATTTGGTCAGTGGCAACACAGTTTGATGGCTCTGTGCTCTAAGTATTTTAATTGTGACATGGCCGTGGGTTTATAATTTGGGCTCCAGACTGGTTAAGTGTTAGTAACATGCACAACCCATTTCCCAAATAATTACACATTTTGAGAAATACTTTTTTTTCTTGCCGAGAGTTAGATCGATGCAACGCTCATTTTGGCTGTTAATATAAGAAACAGTTTGGCACATATCCCTCCTCCCCCCGCTGAACCACAACTTGCTTATTTTACACTGTGTTCTGTACGGATTTAACAAATGAGATATACCATGTTAACAATGTGAGTTAGAGGTGCTACTAGGCAGATTTTCTTACCTCTGGACAGAGCCAGGGCAGCAATTTCTCCAGTTTGTATGCTAAGCTAAGCTGCTGCTGGTTGTAATTTCACATTTAAGTGGTGCTGATCTTCTCTAACTCTTTGCAAAAAAAAAGTCTAACTATTCCTTTAAAAGTATTATTGGTTACACTGGTTAGAGAGAGCAAAGCATAAAGACAGTCCTTTTGGAAATTATTACATTTTCAAGGAAGCCCAACTTATTTTGGGGCAGGAAGATATTATGTTTAGCCTATCCCAGTAGGGATTTATCAGAGTGTTGTCAAAACTGATGCCCAAACAGAAAGCCATTGGTCCTTTACCTATTCCGCCAAATTGGATGAACATACTCTCTAACTGAAGTTGACAGTCTATATTTGAAACTGGCCGTCTCACTTCACATCCACATGAATAAGAGCACTGAGCCAAGAAATGAAAAAGTCTGTCTCTCAGTTTTTTATGGCCTTTGTAGGTTGGTTGTACAGTTTCTTTTTGATTGAGATCTACAGTATACGGTTCAATAATAACTGAGGAGAGACACATGTCAAGTCAAATATGTGGAATATTTCAAGTCACATATGTGTAATATTTTCTATTATGCACAATGTGTATATGTAAAATGTTTAACACATACAGCTGAATATACTTTTTAGCCAACATGGACAAGACACCTACATTCCTTTGTCAACTGGGGAAGCTCCATCGGCTGAGGAAGATCGTGTGATACAATCAGGGATTAGGGATTTTATTTTTATTTAATTATTAGGCAAACAACTGTAAGGGCTGACACAAGTGAAACACATTTTCCTAAAGCATGTTAAAAGCAATGCAGCAGTAAAATAAAAAGACTAAACTAGATTGGAACTGAGGGGAAAGTGTTTTATCTTGAGTCTGTCTGCCTGTCTTTATGTAACTGTCACTTGTGTGCATGGGAGATGCTGTGATGAGAGAGCATTGCATGTTGTGACTCAGTCTCTTAGCAGCCCCCTCATCTTCACAACCCCGCGGGTCCCCAGAGGCTGGTGCAAGGCCGACCAATCAGAGCGAGGCGCCACAATGACCAAAAGGCCAGTGCTTGGCTGTCGCAAGCCGAGAAATGGTTTCAGTCTAGCAAATGGACGTGTGTGTTGATGTGTGTGCGCACCGTGTGTGAGTTTAAAAGTCTCTGAGTGTGAAGTGAGAGAGTAGCTACCTTAGTATGCTGTCTGTGTGTGTGTGTGTGTGTGTGTGTGTGTGTGTGAATGAATGACTATGGATGTGTTTTCTATCCAATTGTCTGTAATGCAGTTTAATCTCCCTTAAAACCAGATGATTTGCCTGCTCTGCCACACATACACACACCTTTAAAGACCCAAAGGTACTTCCTCAACATGTAACAAGGTATTTGTGTTAGTCTTAGAGTTATATTTTATAAAGTTTAGTGACGCACTTGTCATGTGACCTCATCTTGTCTGGGGGAATCTTCTTAAACTCTTTTTTGTTGTACAATATACATATATATATATATATATATATATATATATATATATATACAAAACAAAACAAGAACAATAACCACAGCATCAAGCTCACAAGATAAAAAAGTTCAACAACTGTAAAAAAAAAAAATACAATTAACCACATTTACCAAAAACTTAAAACCAGGTCATTCTCATTGCCTGCATATCTTGTTAGCTAATGTGATGAACATAAAACATAATGAACATAAATCCAACTGAAATCTTTATATTATGTTAATCTTCATCAAGAACACTCTTCTATCCTCAACTAATCAGAGGAGTGGACTCGAGTCAAATGACTTGGACTTGAGTCAGACTCGATGATAAGTGCTTTACCTTATTGCTTTTCCTTAGTGCTTGTAAAATATCCACTGTGTCTGCGTCTTCTAAGGTCATAGCGATTTATAGTTTTCTCACCATTGGTTTAAGTCAATGCATCTCCCGACAAAACACCAAGGTTGTATTTCAGTGTTCTGTAACGTAACTTCATCAACTCGAGTAGTTCACCTGTCAACTGCTCTGCTCCCCTCCATGTACACACACACACAGAGGCCCCTCAGTGACCCATCTGTCACCCAAAGCAGTCAACTAGGGGGAAACTGCGCTGCTGTCGTCCTCTTACACTCTAGATGCTGCTTAAAGTTAATTATGTTGGATTATAATTTCTTATTTCATGGGCTATTTGGGATTTTAGAGTAATGCATATATTTTAGTTTTTAAAAAGAAAGTATTACATTTTGAAAATTCGAGATTAATGTTTCCTAAGTCAATGAGTAATCCTGTTAAATAACTGTGATCTCAATATTGACCAAAATAATTAGCAGCCCTACATAACATTTAATTTAATTCATGAAATTATAGAACATTTGTTGTTGTTTTCTGTACAGGCTAATTCAATAAATATTTTATTTTTAACTTGAAAAAACTTATGAAATGGTTTTAAATTTGGTTACGAGCGCATTATGACTAGTTTAGGACTCAAAACTCAAAGTTTAGGATTTGGACTTGACTTGGGACTTGTTGGTCTTGACTTGAGACTTGACTCGGACCTGCCTGTCATGATTGGTCTGGACTTTACTTGTGACTTGTAAAACGATGATTTGGTCCCACCTCTGCAACTAATTGAAACTTAAATTAACAATCTCGAAGATTTTTATTTAAATACATGTCTGTTTAGTGTCAACCCATTGCAGAATGAGGTAACACAATGGTGATCGAGCCTATGGCCCACTCATGAAAGTATTGCGATATTTATATATTTGCAGTATTACGATCAATTAATGTAATTCCACATTTTCTACAATTCCCTGATATACTAGTGAACTTTATCCCTGGTATAATAAGTGAAAAAGCCCAACGTCCACCCTAAAGGTCCTGCTCCTCAACTGCCTGAAAACAGCACGATTGTAGTCCAGCATTTACTTCCGGAGCCTCGTCACTATGTAACACACATCATAATGCTCGCCTAGCGCTAGTCAGGCACGCCCTCAAAAACACTGTTGGAGAAATACACTGAGGTGCAGCACACACGGTGACAAGATGTCCGCCCGCTGCCTCCCCTCACCCCCACCCTCCCTATTAAACGTTAGATACCCTCCAGGCAGCCTATGGACGTAAAGTTGTTGCTTCCATGTACAGACAGCGCACAGTTAAAATGTTACGTATGAACGATAAATTTGCTACAGATTAATAATTTACCACTCTGAAACTCTTGCTTCAGTGTAGGTTGTGAAGCTGGTTTGAAGATCAAATAGATGTGAGATGCTTCACACCGTGAAGCTTCAAACCATGTAAACCTATGTTAGTACAACCTCTTAAATAAAATGATTAACCTGAAAATGTGCATAATATGACCACTTTAAATAGAATAGAATAGAATACAACATTATTGTGTGGCTGAGGCCAGAAAATCATCTTTAGTCTCACCAGATCTATAAAAACATCACTAGCCTATATAAACACATAGAGACATATAAAAACATCCGCACATCACATCACTGCAGTTAATACCACATACACACAGCGTGCAATATACTTTCTGTCGAGAGAGTTTAATTACTTTTATTGCACTAGGTACAAAAGATCGCTTATAGATCTTTTTGTTTGCCAGAGGTTTTACCAGAGGGACTCTGTATTGTCATCCTGAAGGGAGCAGCTCATCTCAGTATGGAGGGGGTGTGTAGTGTCACCAATCATAATGACTCAAAATAACTGTTAATATGTTACATTTACTAGTGTTTTTGTTAAATTAGAGTGTTGATTTGGCAGAAGAGAAGACACATGTGGCTATTCACATCAAATACATACTTGTCTGAGCTTCTTGTTAAACTACTTTTTTTTAGTTTAATGTTATTTTGATGTATACAGTATGTTTATGATATATGTAAACTACTTCATTATAAAGAATTTTGGCATTTAGAGCATCTTAATCAATTTCCATTCCTTATTCATGGTTTCTTTTTTATACTCTGTACTTACTTCTCTCTTGAGGTAAAGTTGTTTTGTTTTTTTGCTTAACAGCATGGTTCCAAAAATACTTCAAAAGTAGCTTTAATAATTCTGCTGACTTTTCCCTCTTAAGTATAAAATTATTGAAAATAGGCTCATTTATATCCAAGATGATTTTGAATATCAAAGCATTGTTCTACTTGAAAACTAATGACTCTGCAAAGATAGCCACCATATTCAGGTAGCTCAGGTACAGAGGTAGAACTACGCAATGGTTGATCCATTCATGAATAAATGTAGTTTGAGATGAGGCTTAATCTGTGTCATACTTGCTGACCTCATTCACAAGGACATGATGAGTTCAAATGGAATTGGCCAATTTTGAGAATATTTTATTAATTTTCATCAGAATTAAATACATAAGTAACCGTCATTTCTCTGCTAGGAATACTCTTCTGTGTTAAAATGAAGAGTTTGATTTTTGCTTGGTGAAGTATTGACATCTATCCTACTGCCAGGCATAAGAGTTGAGAGAGTGAGACATTTGAGACACTGATGGTAACTTTGGGAGACAAGATTAAGCACAATAACGATACTAACATGCCCACAATGCTAACATGCATCTTTATTTTAGCGTGTTAGTTAGCATTCTAACATTTGCTAATTTGCTCTGAAACAAAGCGCAGCTCAGGCTGATGGGAATGTCATTAGTTTTGCAGGTATTACGTCATACACCTAAACACTGGACAAATAAATATTTTGAATTGCTGGTAGTGTTAGATAATCACTTAAAGGATAGGTTTCATGATTTTTCATATCTGTCTTTAAAAAAATAGTCAGATTAACATTAAAACGTGGGTTTCTTGCTGTAATCATTCCTCCTGTTCATACTGGACATTAAGAGGGGGGGGGCAAAATCCAATGTCCTTGTTCCCTGCTAAATGTATTTTGAGGCTAATATGACACTTTGGCAGTCTGATTAAGCTAAATCAAGCAAATATCTTCCAAAGTTACAGTGTTTGGGGAAACACAAAAAGGGAATTCTGCACTAAAAAGACTAACTTTGGATGATACCCAGTTAATTTGTCTGAATCCGACTGCTGACGCCTCATAGTAAGTGTAGATAAACTTTTGAATACATCTTTACACAGAACAAGGACTGTGGATCTTGAACCCTGTCACTTTCATTAGAAGCTTGTTAAGAGGGGTGAGATGAACGGGAGGAGCGATTATAGCATGCAAAAACAAATTCAGTGTACACAGGAACACCTGACTACTGTTTTATGTTTTGAACCTATCATTTAAGTCATTAAGACTCATTTATCCAATAGTTCTGAGATACTGTACATGCTGTACATTCGATGGCTAAAATGCTGTAACAGTGGCAAGACTAAAATGTTCTTCGCCACAGTGAGTGATAGACCAAACATAAAAAAAAAACCCTGCCACAATGACATGTCATTCATCAACTTCTAAACACTCTAGTACCTACTTTAATATATTGACTTTTTTTTTTCATTTAGAGCTTGTGGACCACTTCAAAAGGTCACTGTCTATGCTGATTCCCAGAAACAGTGATTTATTGAATCCATGTGAGCAGACAGTGTCTAAGCTTTGTTTTTTTGTCGCCAATGCTTTCTTATATGCGCAGTATCCTGTGAAATGATGACTAATATGCAGCTGGGATATGGGTCATGTGCTGCACTTAATAGAAAATTCTGCCCCCAACTTACAATATAATAAACTGACTGCTAGATTGTACTCTGTACAAAATACTATATAAATAGGACTATTGTGATTTTGTTGTATGCCAACTGACCGCTTTTAGGTCAGCGAAGAGGGAAAGGAGTGCGAAGGTCAAAGGTTAGGAACAGGTTTATCTCCTGTGTGAGTTCCTGGAATTCCTGCCTGCTGAATATATATCCACCGTTTTTAGCAAGGAGACTTTAAGAAGAAGTTCTTGTGGTGCTTTATTTAGCAGCCTTGACCTGCTTGAGTGGTGGCCGAGGACTCGGGCATTTGGGGAGTATGGAATTAGGATAAGGGAGGTGGATAGATGTAAACCCCTCCTTTGTAGGCATGCACACACTCTATTAATTTTACTTAACACGAGCCATTAAGTTTGGTAAGCACAACTCATTAAACAAACGCACCTTGGTACACCAACAAAGACACACTTTCAACCTTACTGCATCAAAATCTAGCGCTCTGTCTAGCATCCTGTGCACATTTCTTATTCTGCAGGTCTATGCAATCATACCTCACAGCGCAGGGGATAATTACTTGGAGCACTAACACCAGCAAGACATCATCTACCCAGCTTTCACTTCAGCTATTCTATCCTGTAAATTGGATGGCAAAATTGCCATATGGGGAATCTCCTCTTCTATATATCCAGACTAAGCCCTAATTCATTCCATTTAGATTATATGTGAAAAGAACCCAGCCTAGGTTCTTCCATAACCACATGAATAACTATAAGGCATTCTTGTGAGTGTGTGCATTCTGAATATTAATTCGCTATGTTTTTTCTGTGATCTAATGTGCAGATATTTAAAGCGTCACAGATTAGCATTTGCATGGAGACTGTATTTGTCAAGGTCCTTTTCAGCGGCGTAGCAGAGAAATGTATTTTAGTGCACATAATACTGTCAAGGCAAAAGTTTGTGTGTGTATGGTCGCATGTAGAAACTGATCTAGAGTGTTAAAGGACCTATGACCTCCCCAGTCATTTACACCTCTGGCCACTCACTCCCTCAAAGATCTCTTCACTCTATTCACAGCCATCTCCTTTGAAGTATTAATATGAGAATTCTTGCCAGCTAAACATTTGTCAGTTTTTACTGAGGAGTCATTTTGCACCCAGTTTGGTCTTCTCTCCGCCTCCTGCCTGACTTTGAAAATGCAGAATAGTGGTTATTAAGAGTTTAGGAGTACAGAATACACCACTAGTGGCAGCACCATACATTTGTGTTTGAGAAAAAAGTGACTACAAGTTTCTGCCCTATTTTTTATGCATGCTCCACATTTCTAGAAGGCTGAATCTCAGGACAGAAGTATGTTCACAGTGGCACATAGCACAAGTTGTGTTTGGGCAAAAGGGTAGTTCAATGAGAAATGCAGGAGATGTGTCGCTATTTCACATTACTGTACCTTCTAATTATATAAAGTATTTTCTATTCCCCAATCCTTGTAGAAATCATCATATTTTATCCTTTTAAGCTAAGAGGAAATTATTCTATATATATATATATATATATATATTCTATATTCTATTATTATGTTTTATTCTATTGTAGTCTTTGTATTCCAAGAGGGTTTTGTAGCTTTGTCACCACCACCTGCAATGTATTATTCTGTATTTTCTTGCAGGGCCTCCATAGTCTTTGTGCATTGCATTTTGGGAAAATAGGTGTACAAAATCACCACACTCAAAAATCACGCTTTTTGCTGCAAGATTTATCATCTCATTGTTAACTTATTGTGTCAAGTTTTTGCAGCATTTCACCACGTAAAAAAAAATCTGCAACATTTACTATATTTTATGTTAAGTTTTAAGTTTCACTTAGGATTTTCTTGAGATAGAACTAATTTCAAATAAGCTATACAATAGATGACAGGTTTCTCATTCACTCAATATGCCAATAGAAACCCTTACTACATAAACTTGGACAAGGGAGCAACTTGCTGGATTGTCATTAATCTTATTACCAAACACAATTTCACATCGCATTAATATTCATTTTACATGGATTATTTTATTTTATAAGCACCCATGATGACAAATTTTAGCTTCTCCATATACCACCACACTGGCATGTTATCCACCCCACGTCTGCCTGCTTGTTGCTATATTTGTGTACATGTGTGACTGCTGCAGGGTCTCTTTTGAGGGCCCAGAGAAAGTCATTCAAATTGGGTGCTGATGACAGCACTGTATCTTTTTCTCTTTCTTTCTTCCTTTCTTTTCTGACTCTTGGTACACACAGTAAAAAAAAGGAGCAGACACAATCCCACCACAAATAACCGCACACTGACATACTTCCAGAAATCTATTTTGGCGTCACAGAAAGTAAAGCGGGGAGAAATATGGAAGCAGTCAACAGCCGAGTCAACCAAGTACTATAACTGATAGTTTGACAGTTTGGTTTGTTTACCATACTGTCAGATGTATTTATCAACATCCCTGTAGTGAATAATGGAATACGTCTGTGTGTGTATCTGGCTGAAACCGTGTGAATAAAGAGTCTGGACTTTTGGCTGCACCCAAAAGGTGAAAGCGTTACACAACTCAGACATGTGTCTCTTTTCTTTTTACAACTGCGGTGGGGTCACACACACAAGCTCAAAATACCCTTTGGTCTGGGGATGAAGGTATGTGGGAGTGTGTAAGCGGTGAGGGGGGCGGGCAGCTCTGAAACATGACTGCCATTTGTAGCCTGGTGTTTCCCCTCAGCTCACCCTTCCAAATAAACTTTCATATAGGCCTACTGTAATTCCCCGCCCTCCTCACCTTGCTCCCCTTTCCTCTTGCTTTCTTACATCACAGCGGAGCCTAGGGGGGTTTCACCTCTTCTAAGAGGGTTTCACCTTTAACACAGCAGTGTCAACAGTATGTCATGTAATTTAGTCCAGACAGGGGATGATACATTTCTAAAAAAAAAACTTTTTAACTTTGTTGTTTTGTTAATGTTTTGAATTTATATTTATTCATGTTTAGCGTCCCATATCAAACACTGTTTCCCACAAGCACCAGAACAGTAAAGTAGCGAGCTGGTCCAAACCGTAGAATGTATAAAGCATGGATGTAGTTTCTGTGATGTCACCCATAGTTTTCTGAAGAGCAATAGTGAAGCTCAATGTGAGCAGCTCTGGCTGTCGCCATATACTTGTCTTGCCTAACTCCCAGCTAATCCAAAAATGGGCAAATAGGTGTTGCGTCAGTGGAGCTGAGGCAGGCCAAATGAAGTTGCGGCTAGCCACCTGAGAGGGCACCCACCTGTCACTTAAAGCGGCCATGTTCTTAATAATACATACCTGTAAGCCTTAATAAAATGTACTGTGTTCACTCCCTTAGTTTATCGTGTTTGCATGCTAACGTTGGCTTATTAACACTAAACAGATGGGATTGTAATTAGTTCTGCAGGTGTTTGGTTGAAACCCAAATTATTAGACAAAGTAAAATCTTCACCTGATGAAGGCGCTAGAAGCTGCTAGCATGGCTAAAAATGATTGAAAGATACAAGAGTTAATGTCAGGGATCAATCAATCAAGAGCTCACCAACAGTGTCTAACACATGAAAGAGCATTATTTCTTGAAACCAAACTTACTACAATTTGTTTTACATGCAGACAGTCAATGAAACTCAACTCCAGGGACACATTTTGGACAGTCTTTTGTTAAAAAAGCTAGTGGAAACAGGGGCTAGCTTGGAAGTGATACTTCAGCTCTCTATCGCTAAATGGATATGACAAAGTGATTGTGGGACTTTCATACATTACCCCTACACAAGGGGATCTCATACATTTCCAAGCACAAAAAAGTGTGTCCAGTGAGGGAAGGAGAGAATGGCCTCTATTTTGGATTGTACATAACTGAAAATGTCCAGCTGAAAACCCCTGCTAGCTTAATGACATAATGACTTTAGCTCAATTGCAAAGGGCATGTTTATATTTCCGAGTGAGTGGTAGTGGAGGGCAGAGATGGAAAGAGAGAAGGCATGCCTTCTCTCTCTCTCTCTCTCTCTCTCTCTCTCTCTCTCTCTCTCTCTCTCTCTCTCGTTCACCGAGGGGATTTTCCTCGTCGTTGCTGCAGCTGCCTTTCTGACGGAGTGGCCCTCTCTTCTCTGCCTCTCCAGTTCCTGCACCCGTACACGTCCCTGAGGTCACATGATTCTCTTAAGATCCAACCTCTGACCTCCAACAACCTGTCATCTCGTGTTCCCATGGAGACATATGTCATCAGGACCAGTGTGGCGTCTTGGCAGGTTATTTTTAACTGCCCGACCATAGCCAGTGCCAGCTTAGCACACAGGAATGGGGGCTAAAGTCAAGCTGTTGGGGGAAGTTTCTTGGGACATTAAGGGGCTTCCAGAATGGGGCTTCCCAGCTGTAGTGATATCATGCCAAGGGTGTCCTAGCTGGAATGTGAATCATCCATCCACGTGATCTGTTAATGCAACTTTGTGTCAGCCAGTGTTGGATACACACTGCAACCTGGAAAGTCCTTCAACAAGTGTCCCTAACAACTGGAGCTGGGGGATTTCAGCCAGTTGAAAATGCTGCCTGTGTCTACTTGGTTTAGCTTGTGAGTGTGTTTCCATTTCCTTTGATAAAGCAGGTGTTAATATTTAGGCTATGGTGGTAAAGGTTCTGTCAGCCACAGGACTTCAGGGGTGAAAAATGAAATTGTGTCTCAAAGTCTTTGTGCATAATATTTGTCTGTGTGTGTGTGTGTGTGTGTGTGTGTTTGCGGAAGTTTATGTTTCGCTTTCATTTAAGGCTTTTAGTTCCTTCTAAGTTAAATAGTTTCCACGTGTTGTGGCTTTCCAGAATACACACGTGAAGACATTAGTGATATGCTCGACCGTTGGTGTGAGAACGTGCCTCTCCAGTGGAAACTTAGAGCCTCTTGTGTCCGCTATCTTGTCACTGGTCTGTCTTTGGCAGCTGTTGTGTACATGAACATTCATGGACACCTGCGTTTATGATGCTTATTTGACGTCATGAACGCACTATGTTACTAGATGTTCAAGTGATATTTTGTAACTATTTGTGTTATCCTAATAAGGTGTCAGACAAGTAGGGTTTACCATTCAGCCGCTGACAAACACAGTAAAGCATTTTATGGTACTTTTACCTGTTTTTTATGCAGGATAATTTTACCCAGAAGTAGAATTAAAGAAGAAAATGGCAAATATCTCATTATATTTTCTATAAAACATATTATTATGTTTTAGTACTCATTTATATACAGCTTGAAAAGCCAAATTTAAAATGTCAAATACAAAATGGAAAAGGACAAATGCAAAAGGGAAGAAGGAAATGAAAAAAAGCAAAAGTGAAACAATACAAATTAAGAAAGTGTACATATGAATTATTTACCTTTTCCATTACAAACTTTTGTATTTGATCTTTTAATTTGAGCGTTTACATTTAAACTTTTCTGTTTTCCATTTCAGTATTTTGAATTTCACAATGTCAATTTATCATTCAAGATTTGATTATGGTCTGATTATCCTGGGATTTAAAAATTGTTTGTTTACTTTTTCATATGTCTATGTGTCTATAGCTTTTAGTAAATTTGGACAATCAGTCCTTTAAGTCAAGAGGTAATGCTGCTTTTTTAAGCTTTTTAATATTACTATTTAACATCTATCTTTCAAAGAACTTGTGGTTGGCATTTCCCTCTTCCCTTTTTTAAAGATGTTTTGGGGCCATTTCTTTGCCTTTATTAGATTAATTGCAGTGAGTATGCAGACAGGACACGTGAGAGAGAGATAGACGGGGATGACATCCAACAATGGTCCCAGTCAGGGAGTCAAACCCCAGGGCTTATTTTCTTTTCTCTAATTGTGTATTGGGCTCTAAGCTCTGCCAAAATGCGAGTGAACTGCACGCAATATTGTGCCAGAACACATCCTGTGTAGACACAGGCGGAGGACTGAAGTTGCTGCTCTGCTGACAGGCTCACTACCTCTACACTAACCTTTTAGACACAGTTTTAGCTACATTTCAGTTAAAACAAGTGCTGCTAATAATATTTACGCATCAGTCTAATCTATATTTTGTTCTTAAAATATCACAGTTGCCTTAAACAACCTTGGGAAGCCATTGGTGAAATTGTTACCCTATGAATGGAGTCAAGATATGCCTGTGTTATATCAGTTTCAGTGAACTTCAAACAGCTGTCCAGGACGTCACTGTGACACCTCATATAAGCAGCCTAACAAAGGATGGGTTTTCAGAGCAGGTGGAAACTTCCGCCATCAATCTTTGGCCCCTGTGCCAAGGTGTCATGGACTCAAAGCTGAGAGCTCGATCAACACATCAACACACACTCTAACACATACAAATACACTAACATACTTCAGACTCCCCCTGTCTCTTTCTTTTTATCTCTTGTTCTGTGACTCTGACTCTAACACATGTCAGCACAGATCCACAGGTCATGACCTCAGAACAAAAAGATGGAGAGTGAGCCAGAAGGAGGATGACAGTTTTATTCTGCTGATGCAGAGATTTTAAGAGCATTCGTTCTGCACCCAAGGGATGTTGGTATACTTTCTGTTTGTTAAAGAGTCAGCTGTTTATACAAGAAGTTTGAAACAAAGATCCCCAAGCTGTGAATTGCCATTTTTCATCCTGTGGTGGGTTTTCTCCATCTCTCTCTTCTCTCTTGTGTCAAGGCCACTCTAAAAGGCTCTGATTTGGGTGCAATCTCCCCCCTTGTTACTCACCTAATGGTCTATCCCATGCTCACTGATGATGACTATGGTGATGTCAGAGCAAAAGAGCTCAAACCGGCTTTGGTGGGGTGCAGAGTGGAAGGCGGGGGGGGGGGGGGGGGGGGGGGGGGGGGGGGGGGGGGGCTGGAGGTTAAAGATGGGACATAGAAAAGAAAACATTCCACAATAAGAGGAAAGATAAACACGCTCATATCTAAAGACACACATTAACACTTGAGTAAAAAAGCAGACAAGCATGTGCACACTTGACATATCCATCACACTCCGTAGTCACTTCCTCCACTAAACAATAGTGTGCATGGAGGGATTAAAACATACACAGCTGGATGCCAGCAGGAAATCGTCTCACAGCAAAAGTCCTCATCAGATCAGCACGACAGTGCTCCTGAGATGTTGACAGGAGGTCACATGATTGTGTGTGGTGCAGACCGCTAGCCATGATGTAATCGTCACACACATGCCATGGCACAGCCTTATGCAGCACAACATCACCATGGACCCGCAGGCAGACATTCGTCGCTGTGCACTGCGGCAGCTGCCCTCGCATTGGCTGAATAAACATTCACGGAGGGATTTCAGAGATTTGGGTAAACATCTGAGGTGCTTGACTATTGGATGGAGTACCGTTTTACTCCCGTCATATTAACTATTTTCCTATTGGTCAGAAATTCATGTTTGGAGGGATTTTAAGAAGCTTTAGCTACTGGATGAAACGATTTGAGTGCTCTACTCCCCTGCAGTATTAGCAGAAGTCTTCTTCAGGGACATGTTGAATATTGACATTAAATTAAGTCTTTACTTTCATGGAAAGAACTGAAACCATTTCCTGGTACAGATGTGAAAATAAGTGGTTCCGCTGACAGGGCAGCACTTTGCAGTTCTACATGATCACCAAACACAAAGAAGATCTCAGAAAGGCACAAAATTATTTCTCTACAAGTTCAACAATGGGGATCAGAGAATTGAAAAGAGCCATCACTGTCTGGTTATTATTGTTTGGGTAAGAAGGCATGTAAGCATCCACAGAAATACTTCACTCTAGTAGAATGAGGAGCACCAGCATTATTCTCATGTATATTTATTTCCCCTGGGATTTTTCAGCTTTGGAGCAATGTCTATAGCAAAAGCATTCTTTGCAATTGGCTGGACTTGGAGTTATGTTCATTAGGGTAAACATGCTGTGTTCCAGAGATAGCACTGAGGCCATTCACCCACCCTGGCACTGAGCTGATAGTAATACCAGGCTGCATGCACACACTGACACACAAGCATCATTCAACTCTTCTGTTCCCTGTGTACTTAATTGCATCGCTGCACCACCAGCGAGGTAACACAACTCAAAACACAAACAACCTCCCCAGACAGGATGACCAGAGCTCTGTGGTCTGCTGGCTGCCATTCTTCTTCACACTCAGTGGGTTTTCACTGATGTGTCCAACATTATGCCCTGTCTGTGCTTGTGGCCCGCCCCAAGTAATGACCTCATCTGAAAGCACAGCTGCCAGTAGGCAGCAGACTGCTTATGAAACCAGGCCATTCTATCCCTAAAATTCTGGGGTTGTGCAACTGGAGTGGGAGCACAGTGTGCCTGTGTGTGAGTGTAAGTTTGTATGTGGTAGAAATGGTGTGATTATGCAACAGGGTTCATATTATAGCTACAAATAAAATTGGGAGGAATTTTGAGCCACATTGTACACGCAAATGCACGCTCATACACAGACGCGCGGACATTTGAAAGTCTCTGACCACTTGTGAATAATAGATACAGAAGCGATGTGTCAAAGTCCTTGGAGTGGCCTGGAAACACAGAGCAGATTAAATGTGCACCACCCCTGACCTCAGCCAGACCGTGTTACACACACGCACAGAGACACATGCTCACATGCGCATGGTCTGCAGTGATGACAACACTCTTCCACTGACCAATGAGATAAGCGGCAGTTACCAGAGCTCAGAGGAGCAGCTTCATGAGAAAATAGAGATTGTGTCTGTTTGAAGCCCACTGCGATCATGTTACTTTCATTGTTTGATAAGGCCGCAGAATTAGTGCACGTGGGGCTTAGGGAGAAAAAATGGTATGACTAATTAAAAGTAATTACATGTGTGGGGCTATCTGTTTAACAGCTATCAGCTATAAGCAAACTTTTATTTCAGATAAAATAAATCATATTTATCCTGTGCTCCTTTGCAAAACAAAATCTGAAGGGAAATTATTATTACAGTATTACCCTAACAGAAGAAATTAATGGATGCTCCAAAAAATGTTGATAAACTTTATAGCTTACTGGTTTTGTTTGTGTGTTAAGAGCAAGAGCTATAGTAAAGGAAGTTCTACAAAATTTACTATAGCAAGTTAATGTAACAATCATTGGGCCATTTGATTTGTTACCTATCCTCCTGCTTTTTTCTGCATTCTGTGCATTGTATCCAGAGGTAAAGAGAGGTAAAGGCAATGACACCAAACACTGCAGAATTTTCAATATGCATGCATTTGTGTTTTTATCTCTGGGGTCTTATGCAATAAGGCCTCAAAGAGGCTTGAACATGTAACATTGTGAAACATACTTTTCTTTCCTCTTAAGTCTTAATTCCGTTAAATGTATTACTTTGATCAGTTAAGAAATACTGTACATATATTGATTCTTTTACTCAAATACTATATGTTTGTGTCTCCTAATATTTGTGCCTTTATCACCCATGACAAAGTCATTCATACCACTTTCGGTACAACAGCTGAAGATCTGGCCATTCTGAGCCAGCCTGTTGCACCAGGAGGAGCTCGTGTTCACGTTTCGAACAAACATGATCTACTTGTTGATAATTGGACTCCTCTTGAACATCCTCTGCTTTCCATGCCGTTCAGACTTCCCCCCCCCCCGTTAAAGAAGCGATGAATAATGAAGTGAGCTTTGCGTCATCATTAGTACAGGCAACAATGTTGGCATGTCAAGCTAAGGCACCCGATCTTCTCTTCCAGTGACATGATGGAATATGTTGGCCGTTGTTACCTTTCACCAGGTAAGGCTGCAATATTGATGAGGAGAGTGAGGCGTTTTTTCCACTGCCTCAACTCCCAGCAACTCCTCCTTTAGTTGGCTTGTCCCAATCATCTGATACGACGCCGTGCCGAGGCAGCGACTGGGCTGATGGGTAGATGGTCAGGCAAGCCTTGCAAAGTGGAGTGGAGAAGGGAAGGGAGGAGCAGAGCGCGGCGTGGTGCACATTTTCCATCTGTCATGAAAGTGGAGCAGCTCATTATCGCAGAGTGCTCTCTACTGAGCTGACCTGAAAAGACAAGGAGAAGTGTGTGTGTGTGTGTGTCTGTGTCTGTGTGTAGGTTTAAGAGAATGAACATATAGGATTAATGTGTCCTAGTCGTACCTTTCGTGTATAAGTCAACGTTCAAGTGTGTAAACGAATGCTAGTCTACTGCACTACCTCTACGTCTGTTGGCCAGTAGGTTTGATCATACATAACTTTACTTTTAAGAGAGGAGAGCCATCATTGGAGCATTTTTTTATCCCAGTGCATTCCTCCATCCATTATCCAGCACCAAACTGAGGCATCAAACTGACACATTTTTACAATTAAGAGCCCGTTGTTTTCCTGTGTGTCCCAGCTGTCCTCCAGCACTTGGATAAATCATCACCCTCAAAAGCATATAAATAATTTAGTGCAGACAGCAGTACAGTAAAGTGGCAGGCAGGTGAGTGGCAGTGAGGATGAGCGTGATGATAGTCATAAAATTATACTGTCATAAATTGGTAATCTCCTCTCAATTTGCGGGTGATCATTAGGCCACTGTGTTTGGCTTTTCGTCTTTGTTGCTGCATCGTAAGGAGTAGAACAAGCAAGGAATAAGTGCATTGAAGTAGTGCTTTTCATTCGAGCTTCTTCTGTGTATAGTTAAAATCTGAAACCCCAGTTGTCCTCATCTGCCTTTTGGTCTCAGGAGGAAAGGTTTATTTTCTTTGCAGCCTTGTGGCGGATTTGGGATGAGGGGCATTGGTCCTTTGTGTGGAAATCCACCTAGTGCACCATGTGATGAACATAAACAATTTCCAAAGGGAGAGGATATAAAAGAGCTTTCTCTGTATGCTTGATCCCCAGGGTTTAATGTCCCAGTTGAGAATTCGGCATGTCAATTTGTGACTGTGCTTGAGGGCACAACAGAAGCAGTGGCTCTGATATAGGAGGGCAGACAGGGTAAAAGAAAAGAGGAGAGGATAGAAACACAGTAGGAGAGCAGGGGAAGGGACCTTTACAGATTGGTAATAAAGCCTCTGAGCCCAGATGTCCATCTAAATAAAAAGCAATTTCCAGTTGTTGTTGGTTTGTATTTTATTTTCTTTCTACCAACAGCCACACTAACAGGCAAGTAGAGCTTTGTCAGAAAAGATCTGGACTCTTGAGTATTTGGGGACTGAATCTGAAAAATTGTCGTTACTGCAGTAGAATCCAAGGTCTGAGGCACCAACCTCAGCATCAATTTGTAGCTAACTGTGAATCCTTCAGCAGGCTTTACCACTTGTGCCTCGACTGGAATTAACTTCCCTTCCTAGCTCAACCGTGATGATTGATTTCAAGGTCTGGCTGCAAACCAGTCCAAACCATAGTTGGCAAAAGAATCTGCTCTCAATAGCCATTTTATAATTTGTCCTCCCACAGTTTGACAGAAAGGATACCAAAGAAGGCATAATTGATTACCTGCTGTGTCCTTGTAATGTCTACAGCCTTGGAGTTGCAGGGCGGCGGGTGTTGTGTCACACTTCTAGCTGTGGGTGCCTGGCTGCTGTGGGTAATCAGAAAACAGGCTGTAACCTGTTTGATGCTTCAAGCTTGATCCTAAAATGGAATCCGGGGAGGGCAGCAAGAATCAGAACTGCTTTGTGAAATAATTTATCTCACAGCAGCAGCTTAAACATTAATGTTAAGCTCATCAGCAAACATGCTGACGTGGTGCTGAATATCAACGCAGGGTGGACCATGACTTTGTATTCTCTGCTGGAGACTCCTCCCAAGAAAAACTAGAGCATCCGGCGTTTTAGCTAATTACCAAAAGTTCAAGTTCTAGCAGCCGCAGGAATTATGACTTCTTGTCCACTGGGAGCAAAGCAGGAAGTCGTGTGACGTTCTTGTGAGAATGACAAAGTGTTGGTTGGGGTGGATGGATGAGTCAACAAAACATTAGTCTTTAACGCAGGAGACCACCATTCATTTCCTGTTTCCTACCAAGCATGACTGCGGTTATTCCCTAACTGGAGTAGTTATAATTGTAACCCTGACTTTGAATGTCCCCTAATTTGAACGAAGAGGTTATTTTAATCCAAACCATGATCTTTCCATGAAAACCTAAACCTAAACCTTGCCAAACCTTAAATGAGGCATTTTTACATCATAAAACGGTTTTCTTTTTGAAACGACCATGTCCTTCTGTCAATAGTGGGTGCGTCAGATCAGAAAACGCTTCTGTGTGTCGTTCTGTGGATGACATCCACCAATGAGGTATATTTTTCATTTGACTTGTTGTCTGCTGCCACTGTTCAACACTGTTCTGTGTTGATGCTTTAGTGTCATAATCTACATGCTGGATGGGTCACACCTTGTGTCACCTTGGGTCAGCAAATGTGTTCCAAAAGGAAATGAAATATAACACAGCAAGAGACACATCCTCTTTTGGCTCCTTAACCCCAAAAGACAGGAGTCATAAATGAAGACACTTGGCTATAAAAACAGCAACAGAAATCTCTTTTCTGTTTCCTAATCAA
>NC_060165.1:14860632-14899521 GCF_021292245.1 Micropterus dolomieu | reverse complement strand
CCTCTTTTGGCTCCTTAACCCCAAAAGACAGGAGTCATAAATGAAGACACTTGGCTATAAAAACAGCAACAGAAATCTCTTTTCTGTTTCCTAATCAATACTGCCTTGTTTGTTGTTGTTTAACAATGGCAAAGTAATTCATTCTTGGACTCTGGCCAAGAGAGATATAAGTCTCCGCTATTTCTTTCACTCATCATATATCCCACTTATTCAATCGTTTCCTTCCTTCCCTTGCAATAAACAGGCATTACCTTTCCAAATTGCGCCATCAACCCTTCATCAAAGGCAGGCAAAATTGTCCAGTAAGCAAGATATTGTTCCAACCGTTTGGGCCCGTCTTGTGCTTATAAAGCCTGAAAGACCAAAGGTGGCAGCACACTGACTGTGGCTTAGGGCAAAGTATGTTCTCTTTCAGATAGGGCACACAGTTCCTTTTTTGCTCACAGTGTATTTTATTTTCTGCCAACTCTGTGGAATATACCGCAGGATTTTCCAGCAGTTACCATTTAAATGTCTTATTTTAAATGCAATTGTATTACTGTTTGCTTTACTTTAATTTTTGACGGCATTGTGCAGAAGGAAAATATTTTCTTAATGGTGAAAACGGCTGTAAAGAAGAAGAGAAGAAGTCTTACTAAGTGCATCTGCTCACTAAACTGACTGCAGATCCTTGACCATGTCCAATTCCTCTCAAACCCCTGGTTATGGATGAGCCAGTTATCTGGAGTTGGTTTATTGAAGTGACTCGCTGTATGGGCCCTTTGAACTTTGATAAACGTTGTGGGGGATGGGATGTGAGTCCAGCCTAAGCCTAAGAGCTAAATAACCTTGTTGTGCTAATACAGCATGTCGATAAGCCTTTGAAAGCTCAAACTCTAATCTTCATAATTTATGACTCGTTAAAAATCTACAATAAGCAAAAGATGTCTCTGCTGCAGCAAGTTAGGGCTGGTTATGGTTGGTTTAATCTGCAAGGGAGTGTGTGTTTGAGTCTGCTTAACGTTAACACTAATCAGTACGGAAATAATTCTATGGTGAATTGACTAGACAGCTACAGTATGTCCTCAGCTGACCTAGTTAAACATGTGCATAATATCCCTGTGCTCCAATTGCTGTTGACTCATAGCAGGATGATGATGCCTCCTGTATGTGAGGCAAAGGAGAGGCTGAGTCTTAAAATGTGACTGAACACCATGAACTCATTTAACTTTCCAAACCAGATCAGCATCACGTCATTAGGTGCCAAGGCCATGCCCTCTGTTGTGGGAAAGGATCGCGCTTTCACATAACAAGAGAAACAGGAAAATGCATAAAGGCTGTTGTGTAGCAGGTTGTAAAACAAAACAAACAAACAAATCCAGATCTGATTTGAGACATATAAAAGCTAAGCTAAACAATGCTAGTGACAGTTATTACTGATACTGATACAGTCATACAGTATAGTAGCATCAGTAAACATCGTCCCATAGTAAATGTCAGCCTAGCCTAGCTCAAACAGTTGGCTATTAACAGGCTGGTTATTTACAAACAACACTTAGTCAAACAACACATGATGATTCAGTCAAATACGTATAGATGTAATAAGTAAAATCTGACCACTGTGTTGGGTTATTGATCCACTTGGGCAGGGGAAGACTGAAAATCAACCTTTATTTATTAAGGTATCATGAGCGCTCAAGGTTAGGCAGTGTGGCAAAATAACAATTAGACTATGTCTATAAAACAAAGTTTTGTTGAACACAAAATTAATCCATACAAACTAAATTGTTTTACGACTTACCTGTATGTGCCATTCAGGAGATCAATTTTACATCGGTAGAAGTTAGCACAAAGGGCCCTCTTTGACTCGTGCAAGAGATAACATCATTTTTGAACCATATTTTGTAACATAGCACTTTAAAGCTATGAAATCAAACTTTAATAATCTGTTAAAGAAAGATATAATGGACCTCTCTAGAAGTTATTTGTGACATACATTCTTTAGATCAGCAGTTTATGTTTAGATCTGTCATCCAAGAGACTTCTTCAAGAGAGGAGGCGGTTATGTACAGCTATTTGCTATTTGTTACAATCAATTACAGCCTCTCTTCTTTTACCATGTAGTTTTCTTGAAGCAAGGTTTGCATTTATTTAAGAGTAACAAGACCGTGTTTCAAAATAAGCAAGTATTGTATATTGACAATAAAGCTGAACTGATGTGAATTGAGAGCCCACTTAACTTGACATGGCAGCTGTCTGAGGTTCAAGAATATAAATTAAGGGCAGGCCCATTTTTGTGTACTACAAAGCCATAATATAATATGCAATGTAACAATATAATAAAATGTTTAGCATTTATAATGTTTACCACGTTCACCATATTAGTTTTGCGTGTAAGCATGATAGCATTTGCTAATTAGTACTAAATATAAAGTATAGTCGAGGTGGATGGATATGTCTGGATGTGTGTGTATGGATATAGTTTTGCACATATTGAAGTAGTTTTGTAAGTGTTGGACAAGTTAACATTTTGACGCGATGCTGAAAAGTTGAGGGATCACCAAAGTTATGCAAATTTATCCAGAGGGCAATGAATGTCAACCAAATTTCAAGGCAATCCATCCAATAGTTTTTGAGACATTTCACTCAAAAAACAAATATAAACCTCATGTTGACACAAAAAGAAAAGTCATCATAGACTGTATAAAACATGGACGTTCACCCATAGGTTTCTGAAGAGTGATTGTGAAGCATAATGTGGGTGACTGCAGCCTTCGCCATCTTGGCAGTGCCTTACTCGCCGAATGGCCCTTTTATATACAAAGTGATGTGAACATGAATTGGCAATCCATTCTAATGTTGTTGAGATATATTAGCCTGTCAAGTCAGGTGGACTGACCGTTCAAAACAGTAGTGGTTAAAAAGCTGTTCTCTGGTAGGATGATTTAGGTAGTCTGGAACAATAAGTGTGCTTTTTTATTGTTTCTGGGAACGGGGTTAACAAGAATGTGTGTTGGTTTGGTGGGCTAGTAAGTGGGTATGTGTCGATGTAGGTGTATTTGTTTATGTGCAGGGTAAGTGCCGTTTTATTGTAGAAGGTAGGTCAGATTGCACTTTGCTGTCTTAACCCTCTTGTTGTCTTGACTGCATATGAACTCCTTTGCTTCATGGTTACCTCTTTGACTGAAAATGAGCTCTTGAACTCCCACTGGGTCCCCCAACTCTCTCTCACATACACACAAAAACACACACTGGGTCCCTGGTAGAATCTCCACTTCCTTCCCTAGTTGCCCAAGGGGCTTACTGGACCTTGGCATTCCACTCACTCAGCACTCGGAGTTTAGTCGCTCGCCTGTGTCAGGGCATGACAGGCTTGCCACCCCTTATGTCCAGACAGCGATACCGCTTCGTGGCAACACGTTAACACTTGTGCCGCCCCTGCAAACACAGCATGATGAGCCATGGCACTGAGACAGGTAATGATGTAAGCTTCCCCATAAGTCACTCCGGCCTCGTCTCGTTGTTATGATATCATTTTCCCTCTCAGTATTTATGGATATGTGGTGACTATGTGTAAGGGCAATGTTAGCAACCAGACCCAGTTGATGATTTGAGAAGGAGGAGAGAGGGAACAGGACTTCCCGTTTGTTAGAATACTAGAATTTAAATTACTTTAAATTTTAAGGGAAGGCAGCAATTCAACTACAGTTCACTGGGTTATACTTGTGCAAATTGTCAGGCTGTTCCCAAGTACTGTGGCTCTGTTGAAGTGCTTTTTATTCTTGTTATATTGAAGTAATGGAGTAGAAACCTATTCACATAGACTTTGCTGGCCCCGAAAATGCTGTTCTAATACATAAGTGTGTGCCCCTGACACCATAATGTTAGAGTGAAATTCAATGTGTGCAACTATGTATGCTAATGCAGGAATGTAGTCACATCTTTTGTACATAAAGTCTGTCAATCCACAACATGAGCACGGATAAATTGTATAGTAGATGTGCATGCAGCTGAAGCACACTGCAAACAAGAAGTCAAAGCATTAAACCATCATTGAATTTAACTTCAAATTTGAAAACAACAGGTTTTAGGTTGGGTTGTGATGGCTATATTTGCAAAAAGAAATATGTAATCTTTAAAATTTAAATGACAGTGGCAGTTGATGCTGTTTTACTGTTCCAACAGCCCAGCCAGTGGAGCAACTCAGTAGCTAGCCGTGGACAACGGTTGTACTTGGCAGCAGCCAGGTGTGAATGTGTGGAGTGAAAATGAAGCACGGTGCAGATGAAAACAGAGCCTGCATGTTTGTGCAGCAGTCTCTCCCTGTATCAAACATTTCTTTCAGTGGCACCACCAAGTTGTTTGTTTGAGTGGCTGCTTCTGTTGACTAATGGTACTTAACCCACGCCTCAGTATACATGCTGCTATTTAAGTAGCATGTATGCCAAACATAAGGCCAGTCTTCAGATAAGAATATGAGTATACAGCTTACAAGTGGGGTCAGACGGGAACAGGAGCTCAGTGTTTACAACAGGTACTTAGGTGTCCTACATTCAACAGCAGAAATATACTTTTGATCATCTGTCATGTGATTCCCTATTCCTAAAAGAACATTAGTGAATGTGCTCCAGATTAAGTTGCAATTTCTGTGGCAGCTGATGTAGCACAAACAAATACGGGGACACATAGACACAGTAGTAGGATAACTTAAGTTAGATCAGGTCATGGAGTTTAAACCGATGTGGTGATAACTCTTGTTTTCCTTTGGCAATTGACTGTTGGGATTTATCTGGTCTCTCCTTATGTGTCTTGATTTCCCAACAGTTTTGAGTTCCACTAATGTTACAACACTTCTCTCTACTAGGACTGAGCAAAGATTCTTAAACATTAAAGCAAGGCTATGTAACATAACACATTCTTCTTCCAACAAATAAGTTAAGTTCACAAGCAGTAAAGGATACTCTTGCTCAAAACAACAAGGGGTTTTGCATCTACTGTACAGTCTTACTTGAGCTACTTGGTCTGGTATGACCAGTAGCTCATGGTCTGTTATTACCGAACATCAGGCCACAACAAAGAAAAGAAACCCACGCCAATCTTAGCAATAATAAACTGAAACGTATTTAAATAAGTAATGACAAACACAATGAGGTGTGAAAGTCACTATGAGTGATTTATGGAGGTGTAAAATGAGGCATATGTTGTCAGTGTAAAACAATTGGGCTACTGTTACGCCACATTTTAGCATTTGTCATTACCCACAATAATATTTTTTTATATATATATATATATATATATATATATATATATATATATATATATTTTTTTTTTTAAGCCACAGGAATTAGAGAGCAAAAGTTACATAGTCCCTCTTTAAAGTAAGTGTAATAGATCAAAACTAACTAACTAATGACATACCCAGCTGTAGGCGTACTTTGTATTTAGTGCTAATATTAGCATGCGCACACTTTAAACGTCGTAAGCATTATACCTGCTTAACATCAGCATGTTAGCAATGTCATTGTTAGCATATCAGCCATATCAGCATTTAACTCAGACAACCACTGTGTTAGACACAGCCTCAAAGAGCTGCTAGCGTGGCTGCAGACTCCATCTTGCTAATGGAATGATCTGAAAGTAGCAGTATTACTATATATTACTATATAGTGTACAGTGTATAGTGTGATATTGGCCAAATTTGGAGCAAAAGAAAATGGAATCATGTACATCTATCAGTGCTCCACTTTCAGGCTTACAAGCCAAAGCTAAATAAATCTATAGATAACAAAAGATGGTACTTCTCTCTGGAAAATACCAAGTTATTGAATTAACAGCAATAATCACTGTGTGTGCAACTTAAGTCGCACACACAGTGACTTGAGACTCGACTTGAGACTCGTCCTCAAAAGACTTAAGACTCGACTCGAACTCAAGGTGCGGGACTCGTGAACAATGTTTATTTTTTAGGAAACTTCTGATGAGCCTGCTGTTTTTCCTCCCTGCGTTAGCCTACCTATAACCTGCCTACGTAATACGTAGCATCTGCTGCGCACAGCCACACGTGAGAAAGGACAACAAACACCAGCAGCGGCTGAGCCATTCATCATAAACTTTGGCTTTAAAATTTCATACAACAAGGCCCAAACAAAGAAGCGCTTAACGCAAATAGGTTAGTAACCTGTGGTGACTAAACACCCCCAGCTCAGCATTGGCCATCTAACGTTAGCTTGCTTCTTGCTTCAGCTGCGACCTACGAGAGGTTTTCTCCGACTGTGGTTCGTTATGAAAATATGAATGAGCATTTGTTTACTTGCCAAACTTGTGGTGGTCGATTCACGTAATCATTGTGTCTCGCTGGCTGGCTTTGAAAGTCAACAGTGTTTGTTGACTTACAGTAGTTTATAAGCTTAAGCTTGATAATAAGTCATTAATTGTAGACGCATTGTACATTAGGTTACATGGTTGTGCTCTGTAAGTTAAAAACAGATTACAGGTTTATTGTTGATTATGCAATGTCACAGTGTTATTTAGTTAACGTTACACTGGGTTTAAGAGTCTGCGTGCTGACTTACAGTATTTAATAAGCCATCAATAATTGCATTGCATATCACATGGTTGTGCTCTGTAAATGAAAAAGAGGTTACAGTTACAGTATTCCTTATAGCTATGCAGTTTTATAAAGACCTGGATTGAACGCAGCAGGTGATACAACATTCGTAATAACCACGAGAGACTTGAGACTTGACTTGGACTCTAGCTCAGAGACTTGAGACTTCACTAAGACACTAGCTCAAAGACTTGTGAGCAGTTTGGTTGATGGATTTATAGCAACCCCAGCAAAAAATCCCATGCATAAACAAGCATATGTACACAAATACATACATGTGCATCTGGGAGTGTGTGTGCTTGTGAGTGTATTTGCTGAATGTACTGTATAGAGACCACAATATGGTTTGATTCTCCTGAATTTCATATGCCTTCATAACCATCAGAAACTACAAGCTGCAGTGGCACTGTAATCTCTTCTCTGTGTGTGTGTGTGTGTGTGTGTGTGTGTGTGTGTGTGTGTGTATGAAACGGGGGGGGGGGGCGGTCTAATCCTGGTGTGTCTGATGGTGGAGGAATTATTTTTGTGTGTGTGTGTTTTTCTGCTGTTGTAGTCCATACTATGATTGAATGCAATACTCATAGATGCTCTCTCGCTCTCTCTCTCTCTCTCTCTCTCTCTCTCTCTCTCTCTCTCTCTCTCTCTCTCTCTCCCACACACACACACACACACAGGGATCAGAACAGCCAAATGCCTCTATCAAACCCCCTGCAGTCCACTATCATCCCATTCCCTGGCATGGCGCACAGCTTAGCCAACAAGTCTACTTGTGTGTGTTTGTGGGTGTGCTTCTGTCAATGTCTTTCCATTTTTGTGCCTATTTGTGTTCCTCACATGTTTATCCCCACCGTTGTTTCCCTCATTCATCACCTCTCTTCACTTTTCTCACCTTCCTGCATCTTCACGCTGTGCTTCTTCTCTCCTCCAGTGTATGCACTCTTTAACAACAGGGTGCATGGAGTACACAGTGACCTTGCCAGCAAAATGAAGGCTCGTCAAGCTAAGAGCAAGAGAGACAGCATGATAGTTGAGGTAAAGTGATACAATTCTCTGGAAAATTGGCCTAATCTTGTGGAAAGGTAGGATGCTCTCTCTCTCTGATGCATGGACATCACTATGAGAGAAAGCTGGAAAGAAAAAGAAAGGTGCATGTAATTGGATGGAGTTATTTCTGTGATTCAGTGTATAAAATACATGCACTGTTTTGTCCATTTAAAAAGCAGGAAACTGGTTTCTTAATAAATCTCTATATATTCAGAGGGGGCAAGGGTGAAGTTTATAGTGCCACTCTTTCCATTTGGAAATACATTTACACTATAATTAAGAATTTAGAGAAAACAAAAGTCCACTTAAAGAATAATATACTAACTCACATGAAGAAACAAGGACAACTTGACAAGCTCCAGCTTTCGTCAGCTACATTATCCTAGCAAAATGTTACCGTGTTGAGTGAATGAGTGTGGGCATGTCATTGGGGTGTTAAGGTGGGTTTCTATAATTGCATCAAATTTATGCATATTTTTACTGACGAAAAGTGTCAAAACGTCCTGCCAGTATTGAAAGTATATCATATTATACTGTGGAAATGAATAGTGGAAATGCAACAGGGGGTTTTAAGAGTGGGAGAAATGTAAGTCAGAAAGGCAATAGGCCATATTTCATAGATTTTCTTTAAGAACTGCCAGAGGTGTTGACCGATTATTAATTGAGACATGATGGAAAAACGATATAAGAGCCAGAGATTCTGCTTTATTGATACACAATCACAGCTCCAAACCAAAGTCTGTATGCAATTCAGAAAAATATGATACAGCTGTCACAAAACAAATCTTTTCAAAGTACCCTCTCCATCTCTCTTTCTGCCCACATCGCCCAAGTCTCTATGTGTGTCGGTGTGTGCGACCTGCCCCTCTCCTGCTGGTTCGCTATGTCGCCCAATCACATACCTGCTTCCAGTTATCCACAGAATTGCCACACTGAAAGAAATGTAAATCCCTGCCAGTCATTTACATAACATCTATATCTTCAAAACATGCAGCAGTTTCATAAGATATGCCTGGGGTATTTTATGTAAACACCGTGTACACTGACAGTAAAGTTACTGGGAGGAAAAATTAACACAAGGAGAGTAATGTTAGTCTTAGAAGCTAATGCTACTTTGAACAAGGACATGCACCCATACAGCATTGCTGAAAATACCAAATTCACAGAGTTGACAGAGACCCAAAGATTAGGTAAACAATACCCAGTCAGAGGGGCTAAAAATGCATTAGGTACTGCCAAAAACGCCATTGACCATATTTACTAATTCTGGTGTGGCGGAAGACATCATATTCTGGGGTATTTCTGATTTATTATTTGAAACGAACATCAAGAAAATCATTTGTTATTTGTCTGTTTATTTTAGTCACACTTATAATTAATAATATCAAATCTTAATCACAGCTGAATCCAATCCTACCGAATCTGCTTTAAATCACTTGTATCGCTGTATCTGACTGTGGACTGCGTATCTAGATACGTATCGAATTGGTAAAAAATGGAGGCTGTGTATGTAATTGGAGGATGTCCAGATGAAAATAATTTGTTTTGAAGTGTCTATAAAAAGAATTAGGAAGCTAGTGACAAAAATCTGAAAAGTTCTCTTGCCAATTTTGCATGCACTTTTGAGGCGGTCCCTAAGTTCAGCTCATCAGTTTCCCATCCACTGTCAAGTCTTCACGATTGAAGACTTCAGTAGGCTTCAATCCGATCATATGGTGAAATAAAATAATCAGTCTAGCTTTACCCTGCACTGCACAACATGTGAGATGAAAACTGAATATTACCACATACTCCAGATGCTGTTTAGAGTCATTATATGCCTTACGAAAGTTGATATTAGACTCATATGCAGAATACTAATGGACCTGCAAAAGCATCAATTTTATCCACAACTATGAAATTTAAGGAAAACAGAGACCTTATTCTTCTAACAAAAGCTAACATAGCAGAGTAAAATCCCTGCTAACTGGAGTAAAGAACTTAAACTGAAAAACAGGAACATAGTGCAAGACCCATACAGTTTGTCATGGTACATAATGCACACTAAAATATTTAAAACCCCAGCAGTTCTATAAAAACAAGTGGTGGTTTACTTGTCACACCCACAGTTTGCTAACTCCCTCACTCACACACACTCAAGCTTCAGTGTACACCTTAGACTGAAAAGTAAACGCAATCCTCTGTGTTGATGGAAAAAACAAGGGCTGTCATTGTTTTATTTTGGAAAATTCCTGATAGCATATGTGTTGCAGACGTAGGATACTTAAATGAAGAAAAGCTTTAGTTTGACACACAAACAAAAAAAATATGACTTTTTTTTTTTCCTTTTCCTTTTTCCTAAAACAAAGACATTTAGTTGGATTTTAAGTATTTTTTCCCTTCCCAGGATGTGTTTTAGTACAAATAACTCAGACATTGGCCTGACATCTGGCCAGTGGTTTGCTGGCAAACCTTGACGCAAGCTGTGGGTTAGGGAGAAAGAGACTAAAAGAGGGACCATCAGGGAGAAGAACATCACACACACACACACACAAATCAGAGATGAAATTAAAAGAGATGAGGGGAGACTGGGTAAATATGGAGAGCCTAACTGACAGGAGCAAGGATAAGCAAATTTGCATGCATGATAGAGAGACCGAGATAGAGAGGCAGATGGAGGGAGAGGCAAAGACAGAAGCAAATTCAATGACATCACTGGAGTTGGTTTGTGTCAGCATGCATGTGTTGAAAGTAGATGTGAGTGTGTACTAGAGCGTGTGCCGGGCAGAAGGGAGGGCTGAGAGCAAAGCAGTGACGTATTGTAATCTGGAATACTGAGAAGCCCAGCTGTGCAGAATCTGGGCATAGCAAGGGCTTATGTTGCGTCACACAGACACACACACACACACACACACGAGTGCGCACAAATGCACATATAGCCTGTCATGAGTCCTGAAGGAACACAACTGTCACTAGGGAGAAAGGTCAGGAGGGTTAACACACGTGTGTGTACGCTGTGTTTGCAGTCTCTAGCCACCGTTTTGATGTGCATCCTCTTCATCACCAAATGCCAGTAAATACTGAGGCTTGCCTCCACCCACCATCTCTTATTGACTCTTTTCTCTGAGCCCTCCTCTTCTTCTGTGCTGCCATGCACCCTGGGAAGGAATCAGTAATGCCAGATGGAGACGTGGTCAGCCTCATGTTGGGAGCCACAGTGCAGGATGGGCGATTTGGACCCTACTCTCAGGCAGCAATTTGCCCAGGGTGAAAATAACTCTCCCTTGGACTGGAAATACAGTATGTTTCTAATGCACCTCTACCCAAACGACTGATGGCACAATCTCTGCAAAGAGCTGGAAAATACCTATTTCTAGCTCCATGACCATATTTGGCAATGACCTCAGGAAAAGGAAATAACTACCCATGTCACCCTCCCTTCTTCGTGGGTTATTTTTGACCTTCCCCCTACAGCTCCCTTAACCCCAAGCTCTTGTACTCCTTTTGATAAACATCAAATGGCTTCTTTTTTTTTACTCTTAACGAAATGGCTTTTATGGTCTGAAGAGTCTAAGGCATCCCAGCTTCTGAGATGAACATTAAGATGAAGTCATGTACATAAATGCATCCCTAGTGGTTAACCCATTAGCACCCAGCAAGTTCAGGCTATGAAAATGAATTATTATTTATTCAAAAATTGCATGAGGGCATGTTTACCCTCGGCGTCATGATGAAATAAGGTCATTGTGTATGGTTGCATAATCATTTGTACACACCACACATTCAGTATGCGGGTCTATTAATAGAACACTTGTATATATCCCCTGTTGCATTATGTGTCAAACTGATTTATTCATCCCATCCCAATACACCTGGGGGCCATTTATAAAAGCTGACAAAAAGGAGGGAGAAGAGCTCGATCATTTGAAACCAGGTCTCTTGATGGATGTCTCAGAGAATAGTGAGGCCACCAACAGGCTCCTGCTCATTTTCTTTCTTTCTTTCATATCGTTTACATGTTTCAGATAAAAGCTGTTGTGTTTCCAACCACAGGGCTCTGAGGATGATTTTGGTAGGTTTGGTTAGTTTGTCAGTACATTCTCTACAACAGATTGCAACAAAATTTGGTACAGACTTTCCTGGTCCCCAGAGGATAGGCCCTAATAGCTTTGATGATCAACCAACTTTTTTTGTAGTTCAACCAATAAACCAATTAAAATGTCCACTGGTCTAAAACTACAGATCATAACAAGGCTAATGAACAAGTCTGATATTGTAGAGCTGAATCTAACAACATGAGCATGAGTTTTCCTAAAAAGGTTAACGTACAGATTTTAATTTTGGTTTCACGTCATTTAGAAGAGAAAGTTTTTTCACATTGTGTAAGATAATATTAGTTAACTAAATAGTAAGGTAATATTTTTATTTAAGATTTAAGAGTTATTTCTACAAGTCAATTTACAACAACTTGTACTGCCTGTCATCTGCGTTGCTCTCATTCACTCTTGTGGCCATTTTTCTGTCACTATTTTTCCTGAATGTAGCTAAGTAGCTAGCTAGCTATGTAGGAAGATGACATCCCTGTTTTTAATTTATTCTTGATTGAAGATTCCATAATATTAATTTTATACCCTATTTTGGAAGTGGAATGGTATTGCAGCTCCATTCTTTCATATTGTCGGGAAAGCACCGGGTTTGTTTAAAACATTACAGCTTCCTGAGTCTATTGGTGTGTTTATAGACTTTCAACTTGTTTTCAAAATAAAACGGTACCCTGGAACTTACATTTACAATTTAGGCTAGGGCTGCAAATATTATTTTCTTGATTCATCGTTTAGTTGTTTGGTCTATTAAATGTCAGAAAATGGTGAACAATGTCGATCAGTGTTTTCCGAAGCCAAAGATTACGTGCTAAAATGTCTTATTTTGTCTACAACCTAAAGATATTCAGTTTACTGTCATGGAGGAGTAAAGAAACCAGAAAACATTCACATTTAAGAAGTTTGAACCAGTTTACTTAAAAAACTTACTCAAACCGATTATAACTGATTATCAAAATAGTTGCAGATTAAAGCAGGGCTAAAGTCAGTCTGTACACATGCATACACACTACTGACTTTAACCCTGCAAAAAAAATGCAGCCCCCTCATTCATTTGAATGAGGCCAGAGGTGGTGGGGATGCCGACACAGGGGGCTCTAGCCAAATAAAATGCAAAGTTCTCCGTCAAAAAAGTTCTCTTTTGCATCAGCACAATGTGACATCATCCAGCAAGGCGCTGCTTTTGGCCAATCGCACACATATAAAAGCACATTCCTGGTAGATTACTTTTTAACATGAACATATATTACCTTATGATCCCTGTGATCAGGGTGCAGGGTTTTGGCATCTGATAAGTGCTCAGATTCATGAATCTGTACTACTGCAATGCAATGTTTTAGGCTAGAGCCTAATAAAATGTTCATGTAAAGTCTATATTGGTTGTTTGTATGTGTGTGTTAATTTCTGACCACACGTTAAAACAGTTTCAACCCACTTCAGAGGACCTAAGTGGGCACTGAGTGGTTGGCATGGTGCTGACCTTGTGTCACTGCTTCTCTGGCATTGTATCCTGCCTGTTTTCTCACTACCACCTCCTCCCCATGAGTGGGCAACTGCCGGGAGAGGCCAGATGAGTAGGTTGGTGTTAGAGATACAGGGGTGCTGTGCCGTCTTCACTTCACACCTGAGTGACACAGTGTGGTGACTTCATATTGTGCTACAGTGACTGATTTGACAGGACTAACTTAGGAAAGAGGCTTTTTCTTACACAGTACATTTTAGCCTTTTCGCTGACAGTGCAGCTCCAGAATAAGCTAAACTAGACTGGACTGGAACAGTAGCTGATATCAGCACACAAGTGAATGGGGATTCAGGAGATCAACAAATTTATTACAATTTGTCCTATGGGGAACATGAATGTCTGTACAAAACTTCATGGAAATCCATCCAATAGTTGTGGAGATATTTCAGCCTGGGCCAAAGTGGTGGATTGACTGACCGATCAACAGAAAGACCAGCCAACATTACCACCCCAAAAGCCACCACCAGTGCACTAACTAACTGTTAGGTCAGTCAATAGCCGGGTCTCCACTCTGACGTAATCTACCCTACGTCCTCAGTATATCCTTTGGTGTTTCTTGGCCAAATGCAAAGCCACGACATGTCCCATGAGACCATTATACAACGCAGTACACTGTGTTCCTGGGTCAACCTTGGACCTTGGAGAGTCTTGAAGAGATTTCGCCTCAAGATCATTAAATTGTCCCTTTTGGAACTTTTTTTTCTTGTAAATGAACAGGAAGAGAGAGAGAGAGATAAATAGCGAAGAGTAGTTTGAGCCTGTCTTTCTGTGGAAGAAGACTGCATTAGTGCTAGCAGATTATAATAGAGGGTCGTCAAACACTCATTCTCTCTACAAGCAGGACCACTTTGCCCCCTGGAACTAACTGTACTAAAAGGTTGTGTGTGTTTGTTTGTATGTATGATGCTTTTGATTCGATCGCTTACCATCCTTAACCCTGGTTGCTGACGTCAGCATGTTTTGTGCTGCTTCTTCAGCAGACAATCAACATTTGAAGTTGGGAGCGTTTTCCAAAATGCTTCCTTCACAGTGCGGTGTGTGACTATTTCCTGTGCATTATCAGCACTTCCTGTCATTAGCAGGAAGTCTGGATGTGTTTGGAATAGATGGACACTGGAGTGCTATTGACATAGACAGAGACAGTAAGGTCATTATTGCTTTGCCCAGAGGAGAGAAACCTTTCCCAAGTCTCTTAAGTGCTTCTCCTTCTACTTTACCATCATCCTGAATCTTCTTGTCACCGCTGGCCGTCTGGAAGACAGGTTCCATCAAAATGAGAGTGGTATTGACACGTGCCAAAGTCACAGCAGGAGATGCCTGTCATGATTAGAGAGTTCTGATAGGCCGGTGTCATAGAGAATCACATTCATTGTCTTTGTCAAGCATAAGGGGATGTGAGCAGTTTATCTTTAGTAAACATAATCTGCCAGGATTCTTTCATCCAAGACCACGAGGGAGGCAGACGTTTAGTTTGAAAAAGTTTCCAGGCACAAGTGAAAGCAGCTCCTCTCACTCCTTCATCTTCCGAGCACTGCTGCTGGAGGTTTATGACTTGAACATTGCCATACGGACACCGTGTTTGAACCCACAGTAGTCATGCTTGACTGTGTTTGCGCTCGCAGGCTAGCTGTGTGCTCACATACCATAATTAGCGTAATGAGTTATTTATAGCCAGCTGTGGAATTAGCTGTGGAATTGCCAGGCAGCCTCAGGGCTGATTAAGCCACTTGCCAGTCAATTATTTATGGCTTCCTGGAGAAGAGTAGCTTGTCCTCTTTTGTATGCAGAACCATGGCAACACAACAGGAAGCAGAAAGCCTGTGGAGGGGAAGTAGACCCTGTGATAGAATCAGCGGTGCCATCCCTGTCTGTACCATCTCCCTCTCTCACTCGCACTCACACACAGCGCTATAATCTAAACCATACTTTTATTAGGAGCCCTCTATGAACTCCCTAGACCCAATAAAAGGTGTTTATGTTCTGTATTTGAGGGAAAATAAATAAACTGGAGGGATGAAATTAGATTATTCCCAGTTGGAGAGATGAAGGAACTGACTGATCACGGCATAGAAAATGTGCTTTTCCTCCAGTCACTGTGAGAAACTGGATGATAATAAACACAGTTAATGTAGGTTCGCAGGGTCACAGGAACTTCTATTTCACACTTTCTAATTGTTTGAGGAGTGAGTCCCAAGATGTAGTGTATTCCAAGCATTTGTGGTCGTGAAAGAAGAGTTTTCTGTCTTACCCTGGAGCAGATCTTCCATTGCAAAATTGTAATTCCATGTGAAACTATGTCCTGCCATATTATGGTTGCCACATCCCCCCTGTGAGTAAGTGTGAATCACCGGCTTGTCAATTCAGCAGTGAAAAGTGAGTATGTTTTTAGGTTAGTACAGCACCACCAGCAAAACTATTATAAGCTGAGAAATGTTCTATCTGAAATAACAGTACCCTAAATAAAACTCTATATGTATGTTCCTCTGCATGTCTCTTATTTTTACTCCTACCACACAAAGTCCCACATATGAAGACAAGCTCATCAACCACTCAGTAACATAACAGTACATAACAGTCCAATGAAAGTGAGCGCAGCCTGTTCTTTTCACCTCACAAAGTAATCGGACGAAGTCTACCCTCTGCATGTCAGCGAGGGCAGAGTGGCGCTTTGAGGCAAATTTCAATCAGTCTGTCTCACTCCTACACACTTTGTTGGCTTCTGGCTGTGTGGGAGGCCCACAGGACATTGCCATTGGCTGCATTTTCACAGATCTGCCACCCAAATGGAATCTAAAATCTAAAATTTACTGCTGTTTTTCCTTTTTCCGCATTTCTCTACTATATAAACCTTCTTCATGCGGAAATTGCTGAGCTACTACTAAATCTGTGCAACATTTACTTCATAGCAAACAGCAAAAATGACATGCCCAAAATCTGACACAGGACTTTTATTTCTATCAACACAGAAGAATGCTAAATAAATTGTTCAATATCTTCCACTTATTTTCTTTCTTGCCAAGAGTTAGATGTGAAGATTGATACTAATTAGATGTCTGTATAGTAAATATGAAGCGGCAGTCAGCAGCCTGTTAGCTTAGCTTAGCACAAAGACTAGAAACAGAGAGAAACAGTTATCCTGGCTCTGTGCAAAGGTAACCAAATTCACCTACCAGTACCTCTAAAGCTCACTATTAACACATTATATCTTGTTTGTTTAATCTGCATGAAAACCATTGTGTAACATCAACTGATTGTAGTTTTGCTATTGCTTCATATTTATTGAATGCACATAATAAGTGTATTTCCCCAAATGTTGAACTATTCTTTTATCCAACGAAGGTTGAGGTCAAGGGCAACTGGACTTTGTAGAAGAAAGTCCAGTCCAATGTTCAGTTGCCCTTGACCTCAACCTTCGTTGGATACTTATGACCTGGATGACTGAGAATCTTCACAGACAACTATTCTTTTAACTATAAAATATATATTTTCCACAAAATGGGATGAACAAAGATGACCCAAAGGCCCCATTCCTCCTGGCATTCAACACAAGTAAATGTATTCATGAAAGACATTGTCATTGCAAACTCATATGTGTATTTTTTACTATAATTTTTTATCACTTCCTGCCTCCATTCTCTCTCTCAAATTTAGCCTCATTAAGCAGTATATTCTTTGCAAGAGTTTCTCTGGATGGACATCTGTTTGCCCAAAAACTCATCAATCCCAGCATGCATTGCTGTTGCCTAACTCTGGGTGTCTTTTTCCTACTTGCTGTCTACTTGTTTTTAGACCAGTCAGCACTTTCTCATTTACAACATTTAGAGAGAGGATGTACACACAGACCGGGATGATACACAGATGAATATGTACTCCCCATTTTGTTTCTATCCACAAACACTCACAATGCTTTTGGTGTAAGAAATACGTCTTAAAAACCAAACACACACACATATACATCTAACTGCAAGTCAAGGATAACATAAATAGAAAAATATGAACACTCACGCATGTGCAGTTTATTGTGATAGCTTTAAAAGACCACTGTGTATATACATACACGTACACAAAAGAGCTTTATCCCCAGAGACAAATTAATGAATAATGTATACCATCATTGGTAGCTGGAGAAGTTGTTTGCATCAAATGCTTGGAAATTGCCGTTTTTGTACCAGTATTCATGATGAGTATGGACAAAACAAATCTTCTTAAGATTTTTCATCTTTGTCTACCCTTTTTTGTAAGAACTATTTTTAAATTTGGGATGTTATTAATGTAGTCCTGGCATGTGTGCTCTTAGGAGCCAACTGTTGCCCAGCCACCTGTCCCATTGATCCCCTTGAGGCTACATAGCCAACATCCAGTAGGCCTGCACCTGTTAGTCTTGTCGATATGTGTCATGCTGCTTTGCAGACGCTCTGCCTTGTTTGTCTTGAACACAGTCAGCTCCGTATTTACTTTTTGTCTTGAGGACCTTGAAAGTGTTGTTTGCCCCCACCGTGACTCCCAAGCCCCTTCATCAGGTGTAAATGGCATTAAACAAACAGAGTTTTCGGAGTTTGATTTGTAGTTCTGCAGTCTGCGAACATGCCAAAATTAATTTAGTTTGAACTCTACTGCTGAACTTAAAATTTCAGTCTTTTTCCTAGTTAATCACACATTATGTTTCATCTCTTGCCTGTCAGTTCCATTCAGTGTCACCGATCCCTGTTTGGATTAGATTCTCTCGCACTTAAATGTCTTTGTGTACCTTGCTGTCTGTCCACATTTCTCTCTGCGCACGCACACATGCACGAATACACACTCACACACTGCTTGGCTTTCACCCCTTACATCATGTTTCCACTGCTCAGTGAAAACCGACCTGTATCATGTGCAGTTGTTGTTGACACTGAGAGACAAATGAACGAACTCCATGTCTCATCTTTTTTTATTTCAATCTCTCATCCCCCTTTCTCCAACCTTTCTCCAAGTCATATCATTTTGTTGAGGGTGCATTTGACAGTGAGTTTTATTAGATGGTGTTTTCTTTAAAAGGAATGTGTGACAAAAGTGGTTTCATGCTTCATGTTTGAAGATTTGCACAGTGCAAAATCCCCTGATGATTGTTCTCATTATCAATTAATTTGCCAAATATTTTCTTGATTAAACTTTTAAACATTTATTTTATAACATGTCAAACAATAGTGAAAAATGTCCATTATAATATCCCACAGCCCAAGGTTACATCTTCAGATGTCTTGTTTTATCCAACCAACAATCTAAAACCTAAAGATACTCAGTTTACTACCATGTATGACAAAGAAGAGAATCAAATCTTCATATATGCGGAGCAGGAACCAGCAAATGTTGGTCATTTTTTAAAATGAATCAAACAATTAATCAAATTCTCTGTCCAGTAACTGTTGCAGCTCTAATCCACATAAACACATAAATACATAATGTGTGTACACAGAAGTTCGCGTGCATTTTTCTCTACACACACAGCCTTGTGACAACACTGTCAATAAAGACATTAAACACAACACTCCCCTCTCTTACTCTCTTATTTCTATTCTGAATTAATTTTCATATTTACATAATCTCATTTCTGTGATTCAGCAGTCACAAAACCATATTAATTCTATTTAACTCGATTAACTTACTTGTTTATTAGACGTTTCATATATTTGCAAGCATTTAATTTGTATCATATTTGCTTTCTGCCCCAGCTGAACATAAGCGTGCCTCGCGGGCCTCCACAGGCAATTTTTAGCAATTTAGCCGCAGTTAATTACTGATCAATAACCAAACAGCTTTAAAAGAACCCTGCAAGCACACACACACACACACATACACATATAAACACACATGCTTCCTGCTAGTTCTATCCAATTAAATCCATCATAAAGATTCCAAGGCAAGTGTATAATAGGGACACAATATCTCGGCAGTCATTATCCGAGCCCAGTTGGCCTGGTTCTCATTATCTGGAGACCTCGCTAGAGCAACCAGCCTTACACACACACACACACAAATCTACTTATGGCTGGCTTCTCACTAATTTGAGACCTGGTTAAAAATGTGGAAAATGCCCAGTGTCAGCACAACGGCTTGTAAAATGTCCTCAGAATTCCTGTATCAGCAGCTGACAGGCATGCACAGAGGGAGGAAGGGGGCAGTCACAAAAATTTATTTCATATTATCTGTGCTGTGCATTTCAGCAGCCGCCATGTGATTGCATTCAGCCCTCCATTAGATGGTCACACTCACACAAACGCACAAACACAGCTCTGTATTTAACATTGCCACATCACAGAGGAAATGCAAAGGTTAAACATGAACAACCCACCGTCTGCAGACATGCTCATAGGTACAAAAGGCCCATTCTGACTCTACAGATGTATAGTACCACTCACATGTCCTGTATGTAAATGTGCAGTGGCCAAGACAACACACAGTACACACACACATCTCGTAATGCATTTGAGGTGGAAAGTGAGTGGCCCTGTTCATCGCCTTGGAAACGGCAGGCTGGCCTGCGGAGGTAGCAGCTCTGCAGAGTAATGATGTTATCACTAGACCGGGGTCAATCCAGGACAGACCCCCACAGACCTACTCTACACACATTCAAACACACACACACATAGTCATGTTGGCCAGTAATCTGCATTCTTTATGGACGAAGGTTTGAGTCAGAAAATATTCCCCAAAAGACAGAGAGTGCAGACCCAGTAGTCACTGGGTATCCAGTGACCCATCTACCTATAGTCCATAATACAAGCATATGTTCCTTCTTGGCCACTGCGCTCCTTCAACAAACGCCGCCTGGCTCTGCCATCCCTTCACACAAAGCAATCTCGGTCCCTGCTGTTCTCATCTGTGACACCACGATGGTGGAACGAGCTACCACCATCAGAGCAGGGGCGTCCCTCTCTAACTTCAAGAAGCTCTTGAAAACTCATCTCTTCCGAGAACACTTTCTCTTATAACACCTCTAACCCCTAACATGCACTTCCTGTGCCCTTCTTCTTCTATCCCCTTACAATTATCTTGTATTAATTGCACTTTTTTATTAACTCTTACTTCTTTCTCTAAGTATTTACCCCCATTGATGCCATGAGTGCTGTTAGCTCTTACTAGTATTTATTGCTGCCCTTACTAGTATGTATTGTCAGTTGTGCTGTATTGATGCTCTGTTGATGCTTGTATGTTGTTCATCAAATGTAAGTCGCTTTGGATAAAAGTGTCTGCCAAATGAGTAAATGTAATGTGAATGTAAATGTGACACAAGCGGGGGAACCTCACTGATCTGATAGCCCAACAGTAGATACACGCATATTTAAAGTGTCACCAGCTATCAGTCCCCCGTTAAAACACAGCAAGGACTCCATTCATTCAAACAAATCCTCACATGGATGCTCAAAAAAATGCATAGTGTAGTTGTTATAACTGTAAATTTAGATTTTTATAATATAGTGGTAAAATGTACCATAAGCTGCCAAGCATTTTGATCCCTATTGGTTTTCAAAATCAGAGAGGACCCATGACCAGCAGCAAATATGAATATTTGCTAGTTTTCTTAATCTTCTTTGGGAGTAAACTGAATCATTTTTGGTTTTAGACTATTGGTCGGACAAATAGAGCAATTTGAATGTGTCAACTTGCTTGCATGTTTCAGTTTGCTGACCTGAGGATAGGCATCAGTAGAAGAGGTAGAATCTTTTATATTTTCTGTCATCCACGTTATTACCCATGGTGCACCTCCACCTATTGCTTTTACTGCCACCATTTGATCCTCATTGGCCTGCATTCCTGTAATTTCACATTTCTACATCCCCTTTTCTCCAAATAAACATTCTTTCAGTCACTTCTCTCGCTCTCTTTCTCACTCAACACTCACATTCTCTTTCTTTGACTTTCTCTCCTTCCCCCCTTGTAGTAGTAGCCTTGGCCTCATTATTGTACAAAGTGTCAAAGATGGTCCATCCGTTTTACAAAGCAGCAAAATGGCATTTATACGTTGTGCAATGCTGAAACATTTTAATGAATGGTAGTGTGTATATTTGCAACCTGACAGAGCATTACTGCCTAAATAACGCAATAAACATACTGATAAACATGCTTCTATGTGACAACAGTATAGTGGTACCTAGTGGAAAAAACACATGTATAAATTACATTTTATAGTGCAAGTCTTCACCGGAGCGATCGCTACAGCCTCCCTCCCCTCCCGCTACATGGCCAAGATTGCGACTATTGATGGTGAGAAGTGTCCAGTGTTCTGCACTCAGCTGTTTGACTGTTTTGAGTACACCATCTGGGTATAATGAACTACATTTTGACATAATTGTCAGTGTGAACGCGCTCGTGCACTCAAAATAGCAGGTGGAAGTACAGAAGAACACGAATTGAGACACAGAATTAGTCTGGTTTTACTGTTCATACATGAGAGCAATCTTTTTAATTGGCTGTCCCTTCGTAATGACAAGAATCAAAAATGAAGTGAAGTTTTTTTTATTGAACAATTTCCCATTTACAAATTGAACAATATCCCATATACAAACATCGTGGCTTTGAGTTCTTCCCATACAACAATAGTCAGATGCATATCAAAAGACAGAAACAAGATAATTCAAAATAAAAGAGATTTTAAAAAGGCTCGGCTTTTTTTGTAAATCATATTCTTCTATAATAATGAAGTAATGTCCATTTGGCTTGTGTGATCATATTATAAGTAGGAAAATTTTGTGGCTAACGATTAGCAAATTTCGAGCCCAGCCCCCAAATATATATTTTACGTCATTATCAATCTTCCAATTGCGGACTTATGTTTAAGTTGGCCTACATTTAAATTGTAAAATCCTATTCATGTTATAAATATTTGACATCTGAAAAGATCGGCATTAGGAAAATATAGTTGGCATCACAGCTTTCCTTTAATGGTTTTCTGCAATATTTTGTATATCTGTGGATAGCGAATTTTCAGTGTGGAACGTGTGGCACACATACTGCACAAACATACACAAAGTTTAACTTGTTGTAGATGTTTCTGCTTATTACACATGTTGACTGTTATTAATATCTTGAACGTACTCTGTATGTGTGGTGTGTATGTGTGTATGTGTGTGTGTGTGTGTGTTTGTCTCAGCATGTCTGTACATACTTGTGTGTTGGAATGATAATGTTAATGAGCTGCGAGCATGTGTCTCTAAGTTATTTATAAAGTGTTTTGTGCTCAAGGGTACGCACAACTCACCCCCTATCCCGTTACGTTCATGTCCCAGTGAGGACACAGCACACGCTCCTGTTGCTTTCCAGGGTTGCCATCATTCAGATATATCTAACTATGTGTAAATAATTAAGATCTTTGTGTGTGTGTGTGTGTGTGTGTGTGTGTGTGTGTGTGTGTGTGTGTGTGTGTGTTTGTGTGTGTGTGTGTTTGTGTGTGTGTGTGTGTGTGTGTGTGATACTACCTTTAATTCTATGATGGGGGTCACATCCTCTCTACAGACATACTGTTTCCTGTTGTGTTGCCATGGTGACACCGCATACAATAAGAGGACAGGCTACGCTCCTCCTTGAAGCCATAAGCTGTGCCTTACACATCACCACATGGAAACAAACACACGAAGACAAGTGCACACACACACGCGCACATACTCTCTGTCACACAGTCAGAAGAAGTAGAGACTCGTCAAGTTTCCTCTGCGTCTGTTTGGTTTTAAATACTCATGGGCACCAAAACAGCAGCATAAATTACAATATTTCAGCACAAGAGACCATCTAGTTACGGGTTTATATGATCAGTTAAGCCATGTTGGCATGCCAGCCATGTTAACATACTAGAAAATAGGTCACTATATTGAGATATTCACCAATCACATCACTGTGGATTACCAGATGCAGCCACAGCCCATCAGGACATTAGATATTGAAAATTAACCGGAGGATTTGGTAACAATAATAACATTTCTCCTGTTGTGTCTAATGTGACCAGGTCAGAAACTGCAGTGTTTTTGTGCAGTGTGTACATCTAATTGTGTTCAACTCCAAAATGCTACCGTGGTTTTTGGTCATTTTGAAGACAGAAAAGTTGTCACTTTTGAGAGTTAGAATTCACAGGCAATCTGTTTTCGCTCGTTTCTCGAAACTTTCAGTCTTGTGGTGAATGTGAAAGATTGCAAAGAACAGATCAAAAATTTCACACAGAATAATGCATTGATTGTTCTGCTAATTGTTACTCATTCCAGCATGTCAGCACACACAGACAACTACTTAAAGGCCCTTATATTGATCAAATATTACAAAAGATGATTCATGCAGATACCTTCAAATAGGAGCTATATAATCATACTTTTCTTACTTGAAGTATTTATATTCTTCTCCATTGCTGAGTTCTTAAATAGGCTGCTGTACTGAAGGGACTGTGCCGGGAGCAGTTAAGCTCAGAGATGTTGCCCCTTACTACTGAAAGGCAGCAGTGCATCTGTGCCTGTGTATTTTAGTGCGCATGTGTTCATATGAGTGGGTATCTGCAGGGGATGGATAAGTATGCTCATTTACAACACAAGAGCTGCTGTCATTTACCATGAATACGTTTAAATAAAGATTTACATTCAAACAAAATGGCCCCATTCCACGTTTGTTCCCCGCCCTGATGTCCTGTCCATGTCTATCCACAATTGAGCTAGTGTTTCATCTGAGTAGGATTTGACCCAAAGGTGCCACTGCCGGTGGGTGATTCTGTCTATGATGACTCATCGATCACTGTCAGTAGCTGAACATCCAATCAGAGGGACCTTGCCAGTGTCACGTCCGATCCAATTGATGGGAGAATTTTTCATCTTCCTGTTTAATCAGACTGAAGCTGTCAAATGTCTCTCATGCCAAAATATATCGCCTGTTCAGGGCCAAAAAAGATTTTACTACCCATTTAATAGTTTCTCTTAAATAAACAAGTTAATATAACATGTATATTGTGTATTGTGTATTTTTCAAACAAATTGATTACTGATTCTTAGAACAAACTAGACATGCACACTTTGCTGTAGATGGTCTGGAAAAGGAAACAGTAGTAGTAATATCAGTAGTTATAGTGAGTGGTAGTCGTATCAGATGCTCCACTGTTAATACACATAGACAAAAGTTTATTAGGAACTTATCCTTAATGTGGAAAATTGTTTTTGGCTTCACCCCACAGCAAAAAATAAATTTTATATATATGTAAATTGTCAACGTTGTAGCAAAACTGTCTTATCTAAAGCTCTGACAATGTTGTATTGTAATGATTGTATAAATTATAATAAACAATTAGTCGATGAATGCATTAGTCAGTCAACAGAAAATAAATAAATTGCTAAACTATTTGGATAATCATTTAATTGTTTCAGTTATATTTCAAGCAAAAATATCAAAAATGTTTTGGTTTTAGCTCCTCGAAGGTCGAGCAAAACAAGCAAGTACATTGAAGACATCGCCGTGGACACTGACACATAATGAATGGCATTTTTTCACAGTTTTTTGAACATTTCATAGACAAAAAAATAAATGGATTAATCAAGAAAATAACCAACAGAGTAATAGACAATGAAAATAATTATTAGTTGCAGCTCTAGATGTAAATGCAATCATTTGGAATGACCACACAGGGACTTCCAGTTTCATGATGTACATAGGGCACAGTGCCTACTGCACTTACTACTTTCAGTTTAACTAACTTGTGCTGCCATTTCTAGTAAGTTTTGAATTTTAGCACGTGTCGGCTGACCAACTTTTGAATGCTTGCAGAAATTTGTATAACCATGCACCCGTGTAGTGATAGCAACCGCAAAATTAAATGATAATTTCAATATACCGTGTGTGTGAAAAGCTGTAGGCTTGATGAATGATATAGACAGTGCAAATGTTAATCTGGGACATAGTGCTCACTTTATAGAATGACAAATGAAATTAGAAATGACTACTGATGGGAAGTGGTCAACTAAAGATGTCTGAGTCAAGTCAAGATAAGGCTAATGTAGATTCCGCAAAACTTCAAAATTCAGAATTCAGATAACCTTTAAAGATGACAAATCATGTCAATAGATTGTGTGTTTAATTTATTTGGGTATCTGCATTCCTGTAGCAACAGTATTATGTTGTAGTTTTGTGATTCAGTTGAAAGGAACAAATGAATTGCTTCACAAGAGGTATCCATTGGGATGCAGCCACACAATGCGTCATTCCAGACTTGGGAAATGGATTTACAGAAATCATTTCCCTGACATGACACTGAATGTGCAATCTGAGGGTGTCAAATGGAAGTGAGATTTCATGGCCTTGCATTATCAGTGCTGCAGCAGAAACTTAACAAGGCTTTTTTTATTGCATGGAAGATGAAATAGTTGATCCACGGTACACACCAACATGGAGAAGGATTTACATGCTGTTGGATTCTAAGTACTGTTGTTGCTAGTACTGTTTCATATTTATATAGTTTGTTGACCTTTCCTTGACTGTCACAGCATCCTATGTGTACATAACCACATATGGCCATTAAGCACTCATGCATGTTTGAAAAGGCGGAAAACAAGCACCACTTTATAATTATTCCATAGCAGAGATGTTTATCAGGTGCAGTAACAACTACAGTTTGAGGACTGCTATTAACTTCGGTTATTCAAGATTATTTCTGTTTTGATTGCAATTTTATAGAAGAGTGGAACTGTAGGAGTTGGAAATCAGGGTCAATCATTTCTCTGGCTGTGTTAGATATTAATAATTTGGCTGCCAACTCTACCAACTACCCTGCATTTTTGTCAAGATTTCAACCCATGAATTAGAACAGTAGCTGTATTCAAGTGCACCTTATATGCTGAAAGTTAAGATGCCTGCATACTGATGAACTAATCAGCAATCTATTGTCAAGTTTAGGCCAATGTACCACAATGCATTTGACTAGAGTTTAGGTAACCTTTAGCACATTGTGGCCTAGGTTACATGCAAACACTGGGATGAGGTCTCCCAGATACAAATTGTTTCCCAGGTGCACTATACATGTCCACACATAAAACATGCACAAAAGAAAGTATTTGTACACACATTTGCAAAATTTTCATAGACAATGTTGTGAAAAATACTGTGAGCCAAGTTCAGGTGTGATAAAGAAGTTTTGGAGACTGATAAAGACTTACATTGCACGGTTTATTGAGCAAGGCCGAAGAGATGGAATGCCAACACCAAATCTGAAAAATACTTCCTGTCTGGGGACATTGATCTTTATTTATTTATTTATATGTATCTATAAGGCTATTGTTCACCCCTCTATACATGTGTGAAGATTCTATTGGATATCGGTTCAAATCAAGATATATTGTGTGTCATTGAAGCTACATACAGAACCAGTCAGTCTGTCTGTAATGAAGCAAATTAAAGATACTCTTGATCTTGGGTTACCTAACAAATGTATAACATGAATCATTATCCTGCCAGCTTCGTCAGTCAGTTGACAAGCAGGCAGAGAGGAGAGACTGAGTGTTTTGGAGAGTCCCTGGCTGTCATCTTTGGCTTACTTTAGCTCAGCAATTGACCCTATCATGACCTGGGGAAACCTGTGCTAAAGTATCCCAACATTCCTTCACAGACAAGATAACACAAATGGAACATCAAACATTTGCTTTTTATGTTAGTTAAGAATTTAAAAAAGAAAATCTGTAAAACTGTCCTCCACCACTCTCGCTGCAGAACACAGACTTTTTTTGTGAATGACTGTGCCATTGTTACAGATAGCTTTTTATCTACTGAGCCATGAATGCATCTGCTTGTTCTCCCCATCTCTCTCTCATTTTCCCTGATAGTCACACTCACTCTGTACCAACACCTATTTCTCTCAGACTGACTCATGACTCACATGCTCACATGGTATTATGCTGTCAGTGCTTGATCGATTTTCTGGCAGATTTGTGCCTACACACCCACAGTCAAAGGGTTTGCTATGTAATCACACAAAGTATGTTGGAAATCCTTTTTACTTTCACACCTAAAGGTTCATCAGCTCATGGCCCACTCGCCAATGACATTGCCTCCGTGTTTGTGTCCCAGCAGAAATCAATTGGCAGCCACTTAGAAGTGAGGGGGCTCTAATTAAGTAAATGGAGCGCATCATTATTGGGGAAAGGGACGAGACTGACTAGGAGAACGGTGAAAGGGGAAGTACAATCTGTCTTTTCGGGATCCCACCCTCGAGGCAGCCATGAGTCAGTCACCCTCTGAAACACCCTGACTCCTGCCTGCATTAGGATACACACTCTCTTTCTCACAGTCCATCAGGTGTGTGACTAAGCATGCCATTGTCAGTGTGACTGAGGAAGAGCCTCACTAGTTCACTAGTCCCCTCACCCACCGTCCCTCCTACACACACCCACACATACACACACACAGAGCCATCCCTGTTTCCCATCTGTCACTCTCTACTCAGAAGACAGCAGTGTTGCCTGTCATAAGTGTTGGTCATTGATTGCTACTGTAAAGTGGGATGGGCCCTGTGGCATTGAATTTCAAATGACTACATTAAACTGTGGGGTTGGTGTGGGAAGTGGCAGCTGTTTGGGTACAGTGCTTCCTTTGTGGGGGCCAGCTGACTCAAAGATCTCATCATGGACAGTTAATACTTAGCTGTTGTATTACTGGCTGATTCATCCCACCCAATTCAGGTTAAACACTAAATTGGCTTTTAAAGGGGTACTCCAGCGATTCTAGTACTACACTTCCAAGTCTGGAGACTCACAAGAGACAAATTAAAAAAATTATCACAAAAAAGATATTGTTTTTTGATGCCTAGTACTGGTAAATCTCCAAAAATACCGGCACAGTGTTCATAATGTTGTAAATAGGGCTGAATAATGAATTGAAATATTATTAAAATTGCAACATAGCCAAGTGCAATATAAAAAATTGCAGGAGCTGCAATTTTTTGTAAAAGGTAAAAATGTGTCTGTAATCGTTTTGGGGGTTCTGTTTATATACTGTATCTGTATATTTTCAGTTTAATTTTGGAGGAATCCTTCCTCATGTGTCCTTGTTAACTTCACTTTGTGACTTTGTGTTTTTCCGCTCTGTGTATTAGGTTATGTTTTATGTTTTTTCTTTTTTCATTCATTCATTCTGTGTTTCCTGTACTCTTGTTTCTGATCACTATAATGGCTGCCTTTGTGTGTTTCCCACAGTGTGTTCCCAACCTTCTCAACCTGCTCTGTCTGCTGTTCTGCGTTTGGGTCCATATCCCTTGTTTTCCTGTGTCTGCATTTACACCGTAACTTGCACTGTTAAAGTACAAACTGACCCAATATGGATAAGGTGAGATCTGCCATTGATAAGTTCTCTGTTCATATGGACTTAATAGATAAGCTGGGACCATAACCACTTTTGAAAATATGGTAAAGACATAGCCCTGTTTTTTGGAAGCTCTAGGCATGGAATTGAAAAACTTAAGAACACCATGCTGGCCGTTCTGGGTTCCTCCAGTACCTCCCATGCTGGGCTTAGCATGGAGCCTGCTAGCCTTCAGCCTGCTCTTCAGCATATTTCCCAGTCAGCAAGCTTCAAGTCTGCTAGCCACCAACATGCTGGCCATCGGCCTGCACCTCGGCCTGGTAGCATCCAGACAGCTTCTAAGTCTGCTAGCAACCAGCATTCCCTCCGGCCTGCCAGCAACCAGTCTGCACTCTGGCCTGCGGGCAACACACCTGCAATCCACTCGATTAGGCTCAGGTTTGTGAGTACAGCCTTCCTGTCCTACCTCCAACCTCCCAGACTGCTAACAGTCATCCAGACTGTCCCTGCCTGCTAACGTTTCAGCTCCATTTCCTGAGTCTATCTCCCTTTTATTGAGCTGGATGGTTTTCTGCCAGACTCCACCTCTGATTATTCCCAGTCACCTTTCTGGGGAACCAGGCTAACCTTTAAGTCGGCTCTCGACCATATGGAGACTCTCTGTCATCTAGCTCTCTGGTCTGTCTTTTACTAAACCTTGCTCTAGAGCCAGAGAGCACCCAGACTTACATTGATTTGACATTACATTACTTTGACATCATCAGGCTTATTTTCCTCAGGTTTGACAAAACTCACCCTAAAGCCGCAGAAGACATGACAACATAGACAATGAGCTAAAGCTGCAGATTTGTGTGATAATTCTCTGTAGGTTCATCACTACAAGTGAAGTATTTCACATTCTCATTACATTTTTATTTTAGTGCACAAGTAATAAATACATAAACATCAGATTGTGAATTAATAAACACTATGGCACTACCACTTACATTTTGGATAAAAAATTTAGTCCAATTCGGATGACATAAAACATGGGCCTCCCCTGCCTTTATCACAGTGTGCCGTCATAAATGTATCCCTGACCAGCTTGTTTGTTGAAGTACTAATATGGATTTATTCGGGGGTCACCATGTTTGTTTTCAATGAAAGAAAGGATTCTTGGCTTACAACAGGGAAAGGAGGAGGAGGAAAAGGAGGCTAAGGCCGAAAGCAGGTCTCCATGTCACACTGCTTCCTCAGGTTACTCACCAGCCTCATCCATTATTGCTGACCCTCATCCATTATCGATGAGCAGGTACAATACCACATGGTTCCGGAACCAACACTCCCAATGCTCTTCCTTTCCACCACTAACATCACTGCCGCCACCACCCTGCCAGAAACTTTTACCACCCTGGATGGGTCATCTCTTTCGGCTATGACCTACAAAACGGAGAGCAGGGACAACATCTCAAGGAGACCAAGGAAAGCTAGGATGGTGAGAGAGAAAACAAGAGCAAGGGAAGATTGAAATGACGCAGAGCAGTGATTCAACAGGAGGGTGATAAGACATATGAAAGGAGGGAATGAATGTCATGATAATGATTTAAAACTCCTAAAACAAACCCTAACATTTATTATGTTGCTATCAGTTGATCGTTTCCATTTCACATCAGCACACCAAGTTTATACCTTGAGCAAACAGTCTATCCATAATGATAGCAATTAGCATCTAGTAAAACTGGCACTGTGCCTGCTAGCAGCACATCCAACATAAAGTTCCAAATAATAACACTAGTGATGACTTGCAGCCTCTAACCAGAGTCTCCTCTCTGTCCTTTTTTCCCTTTTATAGCAAGGAGTTCCTCGATGCTACTGCTCTGGGGAATGTATTTAGTCACTGCTCCCCTGCATTTGACAGTCAAGAGGCACTTGTTTGACATTGGGAAGTAAACTGGAAAGAACCCATGTTTCGTTCCAGCCTGGAGCACATCAACAGTCTTGGCTAATGTTTGCCAACCAGACCTTGAAAGCAGCTAGACGCGCTGTTAATAAAGGAGAGCTGAAAATACTAAAACATAATTGTTTTAACAGAATATTTCTAACACATAATGGCAAAAGTCTGATATCTTAGTCATACCATTAAAGCTAAATAATACTAAAAGTATAGTTAAGTCTCTCAAGTTGCCAGTGAATCTCCCTACAACTGCAGTCAGTGCTCATTAACAGCCATATGTCCTGCCAAGGTGTCCTTGAGTAAGATCCTGTAAGTCAATGAGGACATGCTTGTCAGATAGATGCCTGAAATATTAATGTAATATATATGCCATCCCAGTTCTGGCTCCCTGTGACTGCTCTGCCCAATCTTCCCTCTTTATTTGAGGGCGAGGGTAGCTCCTGCGTTAGCTCAGAGTTGCCATTACTTATTTGGACTCTGTTCTCATGGAGAGACTGACTCTTCTGGGTGTTTTTGTAACTGGGCTGAGCTGAAAGTAGGGTAGCCCTTAACTAGGCTATATGCAGACTACTCCAACTAGGCTTCGTGTTGTCTGGTCACTCTAATGAGGCTAAGTTCTATTTCCCAAAAAGTGTATCTAACTGCCGACTTGTCAAACTTGGCAACATGTGCACACTTAAAGGAAGAGTTCAACATTTTGGGAAGAATACATATCACATAATCAGATCAATACAACTCACATGTACAGGGGGGTATTACGTATATATTAATAAACTAACTGGCTGTTGGCTCCAGCTACATATGTATTTACCATAGAGACACGAGAGTGGTATCAATCTTCCCATCTAACTCTCGGCCATAAAGCGAATAAGCAAAAAAAACATTCTTGATTCTGACTGGTACAAAGCGTTTTTACCCAAAGAGAGTTTATCAGAAAGAACAATTTGATGGAAAATCATCTTCAGCCCCTCGAAATGTCACACCTTTAATTAATGTAATTTTTCACCCATTTTTTTATTCGACACTGAACGTGTGAGTGGGCCAGTCATCTGCCACAGCAGTATTACTCAGTTCAGCTCACAGGACACTTTCCCGAGCACAAGAAACAAAGGCCAGTCTGTTTCTATGGTTTCTCACATACTGGAGATCTGAGTGGAATTTTACATAGACAAGGCTAATGGATAGACTGCACCAGCCGACATTTAACAAATACCAAGGAGAGGTACGATGATGGAGAGTGTTTCAACTTCAGTGCTCTGTGACTGAATGTGAGCCATTCCAAAAAAAACATTTTTAGATATTACTTGTGTCTATTGTGTCGTTCATTAATGAAATGGGGTGTAGCCATTATATCACAGGTGGCATACGGGGGGAAAAGCCTTCTCAGAACACGCTCCGATGTCGGGTACAGCACAAACTCCTCCTCCCCAGGCAGAATATACACACACACTTCATACATACACATACATCCAAACCATTGCCATAGGTCAAAACAGGAAGCCCACCAAAAGAGCTTCGACAAACATGACCTCCTTTCTCCAGGCTCCTGATGCACCACACTAGGGATAGGTGTTTTTCTACAGACAGAGCATTAGAAAACTCCTGCCTTGCCCTTCATATGACACGCTAATAGAGAGGAAAGTTTCCATTAACCACTGGACAGCAGCTGAAGGTTGTGAGGGGGGAAGGCTGAAGGACAAGGGAGAGGAGATTTGTGGCAATATTTCTTAGTTACATCAAACAAACTGAATATGTGTTTAGAGTGAATTATGCAGTCTAGCAAGTAAGCAAAGGCAAACATTTATGTTCAGAATGGACGAGAGGAAAATCTTCACGTCAACCAGATCACCACATGGTCTATTGTAAAAGGTCATCTCTGCCTAAATAAATCCTAGAAGTTTGTAATTAACAAACAGCAAAGGGAAAATGGTAAAGGACCAAGTGCTTTTTCACATGACCGATCACCCTGACCAGCATTATGGAACTGAACCACAGCTTTGTTGAACCTTGTCAGTGTGCTCTTTAATTTAATTGCAGGGCATATTGTGTTCTTTTTAAACTTAAGTAGACCAAAGTGTCTTCCTGAATTGCAGTGAACCAGGTCAGTGCCTAGAGTGTTCAATTTTATGGCAGAAAATTGTTTCCAATATACGATTTCCACGACATCCAATTTATAAGCCTGATGATAACTGATGCTCTTGAATGGGTGGAGATTTTTTTGCTCCCTTTGTGTAGGCCCTTTGAAGACGAGTAATCCTCGCTCAAACCACAAAGCTGAAACCATCAAATTTCACACATATGTTAACATATTAGCTATACAGCTGATAATGCTCCAGTTGGTTGTAACCTGGAGATTTTTTGTTAGGGGGCTATTACAATAAATTCCTCAACTCTGTCATCTTGGCAACAATAGTACTTGGTAATTTGTCATTTTAACCAACAAAGTAAAGAGAGTTGTTTCGTTCTTTCTGTCTCAAACTGAGTTCCCTCTCTCTGGTCTCTCAATCAGGAATGGATAATCTAAGTTGTAACTGGCTCTGGCTCTGTCCTGCCTTTCTGTCACAGTGAAGTGACTGAGTTTACCCCAGACAGACACAGGGTAATTGGAACAGTGGATTGAGGGGTAGGCGCACACACACAAACCCACACAGGTCATTACATTTACCACTAAGCATCTCCATAAGCCCAAGCAGGCATATCTGACATATCCATCTGCTATGGTAGGATCATGTTGGATCTGCCTCTCCCTCTCCCTCTCCCTCTAAATTAGGGTAAGGGGTGTGCCAGGGGTAATGATGATGGGGACATGGCATGTAATCACGGGGCTGATCATAGCTTGGTAACTAAGCAGGGCTATGATTTTACCCACATTTACATCTCCTCTGGAGCAACATGTCACATTTGCCTGGTTAGGCACAATGAAATGAAAAAGACAGTCGAAATTCTTAAAATCCTTTAATCCTATAAGGATGCCTGGATGGACTGTGTCTGTTGTTGCTCACATTTTACAGATCCTCCTTATTTTTTTTTTTTGCCTTTCTGTCTTTGAGTGCATCAGTTCAATTCTGTTTCACATCTAAAAGCTTAAAAATGCTTGTTTCACACTGGTTGTAAAATGCAAAGTAGGCCTATTGTTTGAAATGTTTTCTATACTGGTGCCAGTGTGGTAACTAAGTTTTGGTACTGACACTAATACAGAGCCATCTCATTGCCCTATGAACATGTGAACAAATTTGAATATAGAATTTTTTTGTTTAAGAAACGGCACCACAGTTCTCAAATGTTCAGTGGTGTCAATACACATGCAGCCACTCAACTTTACCTAAATAAAATGAAATTGGCAAAAGATTTATTTAAGTCAGTTCCTGACTTAAATAATGACTAAATAACTGACTGTCTAATCAAAGACCAATTTTCAGTAGTTCAGCTGTTGATATTTCACGCTACAGACACATTTCAGATAAGTACTTAACATCAATACCTAGCCCTGATTATGAATGGATATTTAAAGCAACATGTTCAACATTTTGAGAAATACGTTTTATAAATAATACGAAAGATAGATACCACTGTCATTTCTCTCCATGGAAAGGCTGCATCCAGCAGGTGGTTAGCTTAGTTTAATTTCATATCTGTCTGTTATATAAGCTACAGCCATTAGGCAGTAGCTTAGTACAATCAATGGAAACAGGGGGAAATAGCTAGGCTGGCATGTGTTGCCTCGTTTGTTTAATGCATAAAATAACTAGCCAGGCTAGCTGTTTCCATCTGTTTCCAGTGATTGTGCTAAGCTAACTGCCTGCTGGATTTAGTTTATATAACAGACAGATATATGAATGGTACCAGTATTCTCATCTAACTCTCAGCAAGAAAGCAAATAGTCATATTTCTGAAAAAATTTTTGTCCCTCACATCACGTACTGCTTCTCTTTAAACATTTCACCTCCCCCTCTCTCATCCAGACAAACATATTATGTTCAATTGTTCTCTTCCCTATGCTAGAATGTGTGTGTAATATGTCCATCTTGAGTGTGTGCTCACATGGGCTCTAGGGTTCTTTTGCTCCAAGAATCATAGGTCCTAGTATGTAACCCTTCCTCTCTTCCTCCCTGTGCCGTCTTTCCTTCCCAGGGGAAAAGCCCACATGCGAAAGGGAAGAAATGGGGTGTAAAGGGCACTGAGTTCCCATTGGAGCTACTCCTCTATGCCCCATCTGTGCCCAGTATGCCACTCTGCTTTGGACATTGCAAAAACTCTGCATCGGCTTGAGGAAGCAAGCACTTTTATGGTGCCCCTTCTCTTGCTCTCTGCACATTCTGTGGGTTAAGCAAAAATCTGATATGGCACTGTAATTAAGTTGCCATTAATTGTTTTGCCTGGTCCCGCGTGGCACTGCTCAGACTTTGGGGGAAGAGAACAGCAGATTTATAGGGCTGATGGGCTCCGCCTAACTGAACAACTAAACACAGTGAAAACGATTCCTAATTACTGCATGTTGCCACTAATTTAACCGAAGTCACCTCTGCCAGAAAGCTAACTAGCCCTCATCATCTAGCTGCACTTAAGCACACAAGCTTCCTCTCTTTCATAATTTGTCCCTTCTATCAATAAATCATATATAAACACATTAGACTGTTATATTTTCTCATCATGTATACAACGTTTCTGGCAAACTTGTTTTTGAGCTTGAAGCACACAAAGCTAGTGTTTGATTCTACAGTGTTTTTGTCTTGTATGTTTTGTTTTCCACATTCATTTCTGTTGGATTCTGATGGCAATGTTTTCCATGAGTCTAAATGTGGAATCTCAGGTGGTTTCTCAGTGGCGGTAACTGAATCAAGACTATTTATATGCCCTACATTTTATGACATGTATATGTTCACCAGCCTGAATGAAGTACATTTCCAGGCCCAATGTTAGCCAAGCCAAATGTTAATACAGAAGATATTGATGGAAAATAGACCATGGAAAACATGTCCTACTTTGGCTGCTATGGCTCTTCTATGACTTCACGCACACGTTTATATGGTGAAGGCATACTATAACCATACACAGACTCTTCCATGCACACACCCACATATTGGGCAGGGTGGGTCGCTGTACTGACAAAGTCTAGCCTCAATGGGCACTTGAGGTGAATTATTGTTTGTGAGTGGAAACTTGGCCAGATAATCTCAATGCTGCTGGCTCAGGGCTGAGTAAGACCACTGTCTCTTTCCCTGTACACACACACACACACACACACACACACACACACTCACATAAGCCCTATACGCACACACAGCTTTTGTTTTACCGTCTCTATTTCCAGTTCACGATTATTTGCTGACTCCCAGCCTTTTACAATAACTCTGTCTGTCCTGCCTGTGCTTTTGCTCTGTCTTTCTCTTCCCTTTCTACAACTTCTGTTTCTCTCCACCATTCCTTTCCCAAGAACTCTGGTCTTTATCCTGTGGGCCATTCACCTCTCTGTGGCTGCCCTCGCCAGTGCCTGCAGTAAATTCCAGGGGTAGTTGGAAACACAAACATGCACAAGCCTAGGACGGCTCAGTCGTCATAGATCCCTCCTTACCACCACTGCACCTACCACCACCACCTCTCTCTCAAAGGGGTCTTTGTGTGTCTGACTGCTTCACAAGGTCTCACTTAGATCTTCTCTTATATGTTTACCTGCATCATAGGTGTAATTCATGTGTCTGTGTCTCCAGTTGTTTTGCCAGTCAGCAGACTTTGAATGTTAATCATATAATTGGGGATTCCTCCGGCAGACGTAAACCAATGTTTGGACTCTTGAGGACTTTAGGGAAAATGTGATTACAGTAATTGTGACAGACTAATGATGTGTTAGATAAGAAAGGTTTATTATTACAATGCACAAGACCCATCCTTAATATAAACTTTGTCTGACTGATATAGCTACTGTCCTGCTTGAATAATAGGTCCAAGAGTCTAACGTTAAAGCAGCCTTCTGAACCTAAGGCTAAGGCCAAGAAAATGACATAGAAAGGAAATCAAGCAACAAAATTGGTTAACAACAGGACTTGTGATTAATTTGCAATTGGAAAATTCTCACACATGATCAACCCCGGATCACCAGTCTTTCTCTAAAGTATGCAACACAATTTTTCCTCTTCCTCTTCAAAAGAAGGAAGCCCCCCCCCCCCCCCCCCCCCCCCCCCACTGCACGTCTAACTGTTTGCCAATGTGCTGAGCCAGTGGAAAGTCCGACGTCCGTTCAAGAAACAAAGTGGTGTAGAAAGACCGGTTGACCAAAGGAAGCAATGTTCATACAGTGCGTCCTCACTGATAGGGACCTGGTTGTGTAAGTCAACTAATGAGACATCTTCAAGTTCGTATTTTCCACTTGCCTTGGCTCAAGACGCACATGATCTCCAAGTGCACTATAGGCATTTCCACCGCAGTCATATGTGTATTTGTTGTTTAGGAAATAACTGATAATCTCTCTGTGGCTTTTGATTTATTTTTTCCATCCCCTTTTGCTTTTCCATTGTGCATTGTTACTTGTGCAAACGTCTTAATCAGTTCACAGCATCTAAAAATGTGATAAGATGCCGAGTCCGCAACTAAGTTCCTCTCTCAGTTAGAACAGCAGACACATCTATGTGGTGCCAGTTGCTAGACACTCTGCGCCTGAACCTGCAATTATTTGTCAAGCTATCTTGTCTCATGGTGTGTCGCGCTCTACCCCAGTAATTAAAGTTCTATGTTGGGATACGCACACACAGCACACACACAACCAACAATTTTGCCGAACTTTTTTTGTTTTCTGCAACATCTTCCTCTGTGGAAACCATGTGTTCTCTTTCAACCTAAATTAATAAAGTGGTTCTGTTTTGAGTGTGTTTTAAAAAATGCAAAAGGTCCCCTGAACGCAACATCCCCTTTTGGGAGAGTTTTGGCATGCCTCATCATTAATGCTTACTCAGACAGCATGAACAACACATTAGCATGCACAAAGGCTAATGACACTTGACATTTACTGTAGTTCACAAGATGCTCCAGAGCATATGGCAAATTTCCACTGAGAAACTGAGTCAACAGCGAGACTCAGGCCACAGCTGTGGGGAAAATGATTGGTCTCCTCAATTTAAAAACTTGAAATAAGTCTTTCTGCAGTGGTTCAATTCCTGAGATTGCTGCTCAATAACCTCTGTTGCAAATACATATTCTCATTTTTTTCATTTCCAGGAGTAAATAATTCACTGTCTCCATTAACGAGTCAAAAAAACATACAGCTCGCAGCTTGTTGTGTGGATACAGCTAAACAGGCCCACGTGCTCACTTCTGCGGTCCCAAAGTGTTTAAACGGATTGAAGCAGAGATTAAGCGGTTTCAACTGAACAAACAGGCTATGATGACACAAGCCAGAATTCCAATTATTTATTGTCAGTCATATTTTGATAAAGATTAGACAGTACAAACATCAGCCCCTGACTGGAAGGAAAATCTTGTCATGAAAAGTTGATGAGTTCTGCATCGGGAAATCTGTTTTTACTTAACATTTATACATTTTTATGATTGTTACTAATGGCATATTGGTATAAGTGTGTGTGCCTGTCTATAAATGCATATATTCGTTTTCTGACAGACAGTTAGATGAGGAGATTGATATCACTTGCATATCTGTCATTAAATTATAAGGCTACAACTAGCAGCTAGTTAGCTGAGCTAGCCTGGTTCAGTCTGACAGTCATGAAATCTACCAGCTAGCATCTCTGATGATCGCTAATTAACATGATAAATTATACATAACACACATTTGAATTTTGTACAAATTAAACAAACTAGGTAAAACCTGTTCATTAGTGATCTTTAGACAGATTGAGTGACCATGGCTACATATTTACCGTACAGACATGGGAGTGGTATTGATCTTCCAAGCTAACTCTTCATTAGAAAGCAAATGTCAAACTATTCCTTAAACAGTATGAATAGAGATAACAAACATGTGTAGCATATACAGTGGGTACGGAAAGTATTCAGACCCCTTTAAATTTTTCACTCTTTGTTTCATTGCAGCCATTTTCCAAAAATCAAAAAAGTTCATTTTATTTCTCAGTAATGTACACTCAGCACCCCATCTTGACAGAAAAAAACAGAAATGTAGAAATTATTGCAAATTTATTAAAAAAGAAAAACTGAAATATCACATGGTCATAAGTATTCAGGCCCTTTGCTCAGTATTTAGTAGAAGCACCCTTTTGATCTAATACAGCCATGAGTCGTTTTGGGAAAGATGCAACAAGTTTTTCACATCTGGATTTGGGTATCCTCTGCCATTACTCCTTGCAGATCCTCTCCAGTTCTGTCAGGTTGGATGGTAAACGTTGGTGGACAGCCATTTTCAGGTCTCTCCAGAGATGCTCAATTGGGTTTAAGTCAGGGCTCTGGCTGGGCCATTCAAGAACAGCCACGG
>NC_060165.1:14842924-14860532 GCF_021292245.1 Micropterus dolomieu | reverse complement strand
AGTGCAGCAGAATTTTTTTTGAAACCTTGGCCAGATCTGTGCCTTGCCACAATTCTGTCTCTGAGCTCTTCAGGCAGTTCCTTTGACCTCATGATTCTCATTTGCTCTGACATGCACTGCGAGCTGTAAGGTCTTATATAGACAGGTGTGCGGCTTTCCTAATCAAGTCCAATCAGTATAATCAAACACAGCTGGACTCAAATGAAGGTGTAGAACCATCTCAAGGATGATCAGAAGAAATAGACAGCACCCGAGTTAAATATGAGTGTCACGGCAAAGGGTCTGAATACTTATGACCATGTGATATTTCAGTTTTTCTTTTTTAATAAATTTGCAAAAAATTCTACATTTCTGTTTTTTTCTGTCAAGATGGGGTGCTGAGTGTACATTACTGAGAAATAAAATGAACTTTTTTGATTTTTGGAAAATGGCTGCAATGAAACAAAGAGTGAAAAATTTAAAGGGGTCTGAATACTTTCCGTACCCACTGTATCTACAACTTTCCTGCTGTTCATGCCATCTAATTTAATGTCCTCATCGGGTTTATTATACTTATCTAGGTTATTTAAATCCATGACATTGTAAAATGTTTCTGAGAGGACATTTTGAGTCTACATTAACATTCCTACCATTGGATTCTTGTTGTGTGTCCCCTAGCTTCTGCAGTTTCTGAACAAGCGATAAAGAGGGAGGGAAGCTACAAAGGTTGATGGACAGACAAAGATAGACACAGAGAGAGAAATGGGCGGCATCAGTGTCATGTTAGAGGGACATCTGCTTAGGGTTGGCCAAACACAAAGCACTGCAGGCTGACAATCCACCATAACCACTGACTGTGAACAGTGAACTGGAAAAATGGCAGACGTAAGAAAAGGTATCGTCTCTACTTCGGCACTGCAGGGTCTGATAGCCTGTTTACTGGTCCCAGCACAGCTGAGGCCTACTTTACTTATAGATGTACAAACATCAGCACTGAAACTCTCCTATGCAACAACTCTAGTTTGACATTTGAGAGTGGAAGATTGACTGACAGCTAAATGTGTGAAGGGTGTGGTGAAGCACTTGTGACACCCAGACTTGACTGACTGCATTTCAACGATGACAGCTTTTGTAAACATTTGTCAAAATTCTACCCATGTTATTTCTTTAATGCTAATTTCTTTAACCACATCCAAATGCTACCATATTACAGAATCCAGGGTTAAATATCTATATAATATATATACTGTCTGTACTGTTGTTCATAGCACAATATGTACAAATCATTTTGCCTGTCTGTGCAACTTGACTGTTCTTCTTTTGACTGAACCAACTCATTCAAATCACACACACATAAGACCAAATGATTGCACAAGTCAACTTACATAAATCAAGGTTTTTTTCTCCTGCTTCTTGTCTTCCTCTTCCATTCCAAATTTCTTCTCCCCATGATGTAGATCTGACACAACAAGTTCTAAAGTGACGTTTTTATTTTTTTTAATTGCAAGCAGTCATAAAAATGTTGAACTTTCTTTAACTTGACAAATCTGAAGAGGTGAATGCTTATAGGCACTTTGGAGGGCTGTTGTGTTAATGATAAATCCCATTATGTCTAAACAGCAAGTATATTACACTGAGGTTTGACCTCAATCTGAGTTACTTTCTGTTTATCATCTACCACCACTCATGTCTTTTTTAACCTGAGGTCCACAAAACTTCAGTTAAAGTCAGTTGTCAAAAGACAGTTTCTTTACCTGACATGGTTTGTGCAAAAGCAAGATGTTTTTATGTATTATTCACCTTGACTGAAAAAATATTTTAATGCACTGCATTTCTAAGTAACTGACTTGTTAGTCTGATTTGCACCTCACAAATGCACTTATCTTAAAATGTACCAGGTAATCATAGGAGATCTGCAGCACAATTGAGAAGCAAAGTGGTTACTCTGTCCACTATCATTGTGCTGTTTAATTTCTATTAGAAGTCTAAGGGAATTTTAAGAGGAAAGATGGACCTCTGCTTACATTGTAATGCAATGCAGTTCATTGCATTTCATTGCATTTCACTGACAGTTGGCCCTGGTAATAGAAGAGCTGATTGCCAAGCGTGTACCTCCTTCTCACTGAATAATTCCAAAGAATACAGGCATTGAATCCACAGAAGAAGAAAAAAAGCGCTACGTCATGGAAAGAATGACGTCAGGTTTTATTAGGCGCCAAGAGAAGAGCCTTGTGTAGCCTAGGTGGAGTTCAGGCAGCCTGACAGCAGCCCTGAGGCTTCGGTACGTACATTTTACAGGCTGCATTATATGATGGGGGAACTGTTTAATAATCCTATTATTATAAAGCGACACCGGAGCAAGTAGGGAGTACGAGGGGATCGTGACGTAACCGTTTCCATAGGCGACTGATATGCTGGCTAAGCCAATGGGAGTCCACACCAGCGGTCCATACCCATCCTCCTTTTGACGTACATCACATGTCCCCAGCGGTGTTATGACAGAAAGGATCTAGGCGAAGCGACATGGTTCCCGTCAGCGTACTTCCGCCTTCGTCAAAATTTACGTGAGAGAAACTGGAGTCAATGATCATTTGGCTGATTGTGTCTCAAATTGGGTCCAATATCTTTTCACATAGATTATAATGCCTTAGAAAAGTGATGATAGCGTTTAATAAGCACAAATACATTTTAGTGTATCAATGAAAAAAGCTAGTGGTGTTTGTCTGCACCAATACTGTGACTAAGTGATCGTTTATGAATGACTATTGTATTCATCAGTAGTCTCTGGATAAGTTAGCTATTGAGTACAATAGTTGTGGTAACATGGTGCAAATATTTCCTGTCGATCAATGAAGTATTCTGATGCTTATATGGTTTCCGGTTTGTGGCCATGAGTTTAGGGCTCAAAAAGGATGGTAACTATCTTGATAGTTCTGCTTGGAAACTTTGGCTGTGATAGTGACAGCGCAGTGGGCGGGATTTTACCTCAGATCAGGGTAGAGAGTCTAGTCTGTGGTGAGACTGAGGGGGAGTTCAAGAGAGAAAGGGATCGGGGGTGCTGTTCAGAGACCGGAGTAAGTATTTGTCGTTAGATTCTCTGTGATAGCGCGACAAAATGCCCCAAGAGGAGGGCTGCTTCCACGTGTTTTAGGGGTGCATAGAAGAGCACGAGCGGTTAAGTCTTCATTTTTGTTTGCAGTGATCAGCGAGGGCCAGCCACCGGTGGGTAGCTGCATTGGGTAGTTAGCTTTCTACCAAGCTAACATCGTTAGCTAACGTTATATCTTGGATACGTTACTGACATTGGGCGTCTCGCTGTCCAACCCAGGTAGCTAATCAGCCAGGATGCTGCTAGATTTTCTTTGCCTGTGCTTAGTTTACTTAGACTTCCGCATTGCCCTGGCCGAAGTTTTTCGACTTGTCAATCTGTTGGAAAACGGCTTTTGTGCATTTTCCTTCTTTACAATCAACATAAGCTAACGCCTGGGAGCTAGTTGGCTAACACTGTACGCTAGCCTGGAACGTTGTTTTTTAATAGTGGACTCCACACGCGACTCTGGACTGTGTCGTGGACGGCACATTGACGTTTAACGTTACACACTGAGGCTCATCATGTAGAGACTGTCTGTGCTTTAACTGTGGACCTCCAAACGTTCCTCTGTAACCTTACGAGAAAGTGACCTGTAAGTTATTTCATTCTACATTTGGGGTGCGTTTGACGACATGTCATTCAGTGTGTTAAACGTTATGTGGACCCCCTTTACTGGCAGAGCGATAATGTGAGTAAGCTATCGTTAGTGGTTGTACTACACGCGCTGCTGCTGCTCACGCGGACAGTTCGGGGAGCTCAGAGAGGCACCTATGCAGGCATATTTAAGTTATTTTGTCGGCTTATTTGTCACTAGAGAGTGGACACGGTGAATGTGTAATTCATTTACGTCGTGTTATCCTTTACCTTGAACCCAGCCTTTAACCGTAACGTCAGCCTGTCAGTGCTGAACCTCAACCCTAACCCCAACCACGGAGAGAGTCTTTACGGAAAACACTTCTGCACCGTGCCTATCCTATCAAGTCAAGCTATCTACCAAGCCGAAATGTCACAGTAGCAACCCGCCATTCTCATCAGTGCAAGCTTTATCGCCATTAGCAGAAAATCGTTCACTTAGAGTAGCACGGCGCCAGCCGATCTAAAACAGTTAGGCTAAACATTGAACTTACCATGTCGCTTTAAATGACCGTATAACGGTAATGTAACTCGCATTTGCCAAGCGTTTCAGCTACCGCTCGTTGATTGCGTATAATAGCATTACACTCTTGACCTTGATGGACAATGTAATATAGTTTAACTCTTCCCTAGGATTGCATGCAAGTTTCCAGGTTGATGTGGAGTGCGGCCACTGAGCACCTTTTGGTGTCTAGTTGAAGGGATCACTCCTTATCCGGTTAAATAGCACCCAGTTTGCTGCAGCGCCAGCAGTGTCTTCCTGCGGCTTGTGATCCTACAGTGGATTGCAGGGGTTTTATCAAAATGCATTTGAGCACAGACTTTAGCTTGAGCTGTGAAGTGATTGGACTGTGATGCATGAATGATACAAGGTGTGCCAGTCACTGTACTATGTTGTCTCCGGTTGTCTCTAGCGATATTACATAATACAATGTCCTATAGAATGTAAAGCAATTCCACGGCCAGGCCTTATAGTCCTTGTTGCAGAGTATATACTAGATGTAATGATAGTTTTGGAATTTTGAGTCAGTTTTGAACAGTAATGTCTGAATTTTCTAGATTTTACTGCATTAGAAAAATATTTGCCATGTTTAGCAATGACTGATATTTCATTGAAGATATCTAGCTCAGCATATAGGGATTCAAAGCCTGTTTAATCATTCACTTAAACTGTCAGTAACACAATCTGTTGCTGTGTTTGAGCCCTTTGAACTCAGACTGTTGCTGTCACTCAAGAATAACAAAAATAATATATAATTTCTTATTCCTTGCCATACCATGCTTTTCCATAATGGCTGACCATTGCCAGCACTGCTCGCCCTGACTATGAGTCAGTAGTTCGTACACTTGTTTTGTAAATAGTTTTTGGGAAAAGATCTATTGACCTCCTTGGCAGTGTGGTCCAGCTGGATAGTGTTTTCCCTACTTACATTTGTAGCCCCGCAACCTTTCAACACTACATGTCTAGGTTTTCATCCTTAATGCATATGAGGTTAATTATCCATGCTGGTGAGTATATAATTTCTACTAATCTAACATTATAGCTCTTGCTCTTAAAATAAGTGCTGTTTGCCTCCCATGGCTCAGGGGTTTTTAGTAGTCAGTCACATAGCAATAGACACTGCAAATTAATGAAGTATACTGACAGCACTTTCTTATCGCCTGTCAAGTCATCACAGATGAGTCCCCCTTTACAGCTGCTTGATAGGTCCACTGATTTCATTGTCACTTCAGCCAATTACAAGCATAGCCTCAAAGATGAATTACTATTCTTAATAGCAACAGTAGCTAACATTTGTCCTCGATTCAGTCCATGTTCTTCAGTAAAATCATTCTAACTGCCTAGTATAAAGCATTATTTTTAGAGAGCAAGTCACTGGAGGTCATTAATCTAAGGTGACATTGAGTCTCATGTAAACTGACATGGAAAGCTAAATAAAGTCTATTTTTTTACCATTAAGTAAGATGTTACTATTTACTTATGATGGAGTTTGCTTATCTTTCTTTCTGTGTGGATTGTAAGGCCAAGGTTATTCCAAGCAAAGGTTTTAGGTTACAATGAGTTTGACACCAAATACTACTTAGTATTCATTCAAATGTTGTCTGGCAAAGCAGTAGAACCAAACCTACATAGGTCTGACTAAATTTAATTTGCTGTTTTAAAGCATAGGAGTTAACATTATGGTTGAAGGGAAACCAAAACTAATTGGGTAAACTCCGATCCTGGCCACTAAAACAATTCTAAGACACACACTTCATATCATGAATTAATCATCAAGACAGCTAAAAGGTCTGACTATGCTACGAGTCGGTCTACCAGGCATTTGTTAGTTTTGGCTTTTCTGAAAAGCTGGGCTTCATGGCTTGACATGTCACTGATCAAAAACACATCCTTTTTTCAAGTAGGGTTGAAGATTTAGTTTGTGCATATCTATATTAAATTTGAAAATAATTACTTACAGCATCATCACTAAGTATATAAAACATAACCATACTGCTAGACTCCAAAGTTTATTCAATGTTAAAAATTTCTGCTTGTTCTTGACTGTGTGTGTGTGTGAGAGATATCTCCTCCACACAGCCAAAACTTATTGTAGAAATTTTAGTAAACCTTGCTATACCAGGCCAGTGGGAACAGGTCAACAGCTACCTTCTCATACTGGTGTAGCCAAATAACAGATTTTTCTCATAATCCTAATGTTAAAGTCTTGGTGACATTACTTGAGTGACATGAAATAAGAAAAATCTCGTTTCAAAATGTCTGTCAGACTATTTAAATTGAGCTGTCTGGTTTCTTGTCTTTAGACCTTCTTTTTTTTTTTTTTTTTTTTTTTAATAAGCATCTATAGACAAATCCATCTGTCACAAATTGCTTTCCCTACCACAGGTCTTGGTGAACTGAGTTTAATGCTCAACACTAGTGTGTCCTGAAATTGAAATGGTAAGGACAGCAAGGTCAGACTCTGACAGCAAATGGCAGGGCGGCAAGACCTCAGGCCACTGAGCTGCTATGTAGAATCACACATAACAAAGAGCACAGAGAGCTTCTCATCTTCAAAGTGGCTTGATGAAAGATGTTCCATTTTGGAATATTTTCCATCCTATGGACATAAAGGACTCTGTAATTACTAAATAAAACCGTCCCAGCTGGTTTTCTTTCCTCCTAAAGGAAATACCTTATACTCCTTTCACAGTCACAGTTGGAAGATGACTACAGCATTGACAATACTAATAGTACTTAAAATGTTTTAAAGAACAGTTTGTCTTGCAAATAAAACGTGTTTTTTTTAAATGGTGTTAAAAAATGTATCAGTCATTAATTATACCTATCAACAGGATAGTCTTTTAGTACTCAGCACTGCTTGGAAATTGTTGGGCAAATGAGAAGTAAATGATTGCAACGTATGACCATATTCACTATGATGAAGTTGTACTGATGTGACAGAACACTGGAATACTGTGAACTTTGTGTGACATCTTACATGGTGCATTGGTGAGGTTTTCAAAATGCTAAGTAACTGATGGATTGTGGATCCTCCTGCTTTGACGTTGGCCAAGCTTTCACATCAGCTGTATTTTGTTAATTGCCGGAGTAGGAACAACTCAGTCATCTTCCTTTGAGCATACAGGGATTTAATGAGATCTTGACTTGATCTTGTTGAATTGTGTTGACGGGGCCTCTTCATGGACATGTTATGCATGTCCTACTGCATATTTTAGGGCATTTTTGGGCCTCTTTATGTCTCCTCTGTTATGATGCCAGGAGACAAAAAACATGTTCAGGCTTGCGTGTGCTTCACCTGCATGGATTTTGTGATTTAACTATCTGTTTTTTATTGATAAATTCAAATAAATGGAGACAAGACTCACTTTATATTCTTTGAGATTAATAATAAAAAACCTGAACGCCTAATTTCTTTACACAAAGGTTTAACAACAAAAATACAATGATTTTATTTAGTAGCATAAAACAGCAGTGTTTGCATTTTGTACAAAATTACTCATTAATAATTGAATTACTTAAAAGAAATAGTAATTCCTAACCAAATCAAATAAAGCAGGTTTGCTAGAAGCTGGCTGCACGTTTACCTGTGTACACAACAAGTAAATGTCCCCTTCCTAATTTATATTGAATAACTTTTAGATCTGGATAAAAAAAGATTTATTTTTATTTTAGAGACTATTACATGTCCTATCTATACATGAAGTAAGAAGAGCTGAAGGGGAAATGTGTGTTGATGGTGACACCTCTGACTGTGCGTTCATGTGAGTTGGCAGCATGACAGCGTTCGAGAGTCGTGTAGAGGTTCCAGTCTGTGGGGTGAAGTAGCACTCCGCTTCGAGCCATGCAGCGCAAGGAGGGCTGGGTGTCTTCTGCTTTGTATCCTCCACATTTACATGGCCTGACCCAGTTCAGCAACGACTGGCTGTGGGGGGAGGGGACAGTCTGGGGGAAGCTAAAAATACCACCCCTCGCATTAGGCAGCTCCATTGCAGAGGGATCCCTAGAATTGCTATCCTCGACTTGCATCGAGTTTTTGGCACGTTGAGGTGTGCAAACTGCCAGAGGGTTTCCTTAGTGTGGAAACAAAGACATGAGCATATTTCTGAGGTGCCCACCACTGTTGTCCACCACTTGTTTCCACTTGCCTTCTAGGTGGTGGGTTTAGTGTGCATCTAATGTGTGATAGCAGCCTTAAATAGCTTGGGTAGAGAAGTGACTTGCGACTTATAAGACTCTAGACCTTGGCTAAAACCGCCTCATATTCATACTGAGCTATGGTCTCGCTGCTGTCGTGTGGAAAGGGTTAACCTTAGCCTCTGTCATTCAACCATACCGTGCCAGCTGTTGGCTTGGAGATCCAATCACAATGATTTTCCACTGTTGTGACATGTGACCTGCTCCGCAATCCGAAACTGTCGCAGCACAGCAAATGTTGGCAGTTCCTTCATCTTGGCGTAGTTGCTGCTTGTGGGGTTAGCGGGTGTGAACGTAGGAGAGGGCTCATAGAGTAAGACTTGAAGACAGGGCAATGGAGAAGGCAGAGAACTGCATTCATTACTATAGGCTGCTCATGTGCTCTGCCCATGTGGCTAGTGAAATATTCCTACCCTTATAAAAGATAAGTAGGCATAATATAAAGACCGTTTACACATGAAAAAGCAGCATGTTATTGCAAGGTGCAAGATGACGTGCATTTTACCCACGACTCCTAAAATTTATTTGTCTTTGGAATTTGTGAAAAAGGGTTACTGTTGGGCACAAGGACCTCAAAGACTTAGTGCCAAAAAACTCTCATTCAAAGTTTGTATGTTGGATATGAGGGTATGGATGACTCCCTAATCTAAGAGTTGGGAGGCTTGTCCTGTCATTGGGCCTCACTAAAATGTTGCATAACTGACCAGACTTGCTTTTGGATTTTACAGCAGTTAACATGTCATTTATCATGATGGAAAGGGCAGGTACACCAATATGTCTGACTTGTCCAGTAATGGTCACACACGCATGCTGTGAGAGGTGTAAATTGCAGATCAGTCCAGATCTGTCGAAAGGTTGGGTTTGTATTTCCTGGCATTTAGCTCCAATCCCCAAGAAAATGCCTCTTTATGCTTTTCATAGAAATCAGAGCGGTGGTGTGAAAAGTAATAATTGATATAATATGATATTAATTGATAGATCACGTTGTCGTGACATCAAATGATGAAATGTCTTAATGGACATGGCATTGAAGACCTCACCTTAAACCTGTACTCAGTACAAGAGTGTTCAAAATAGAGATTTCTGCGATCTCTTACACCTCAGTAATACACCCGGCCCTGCAATTATACCACGTAATAAATAATAAACCCTGTCCCGTTTTCCATGGCAGATGGCTCCAAATAGAATCTCAACATGTGAGAGAATAGTTTCCAAGAATCTCAATGGAATAAGCTGCAAGCATTCATTTGTGCAGAGAGCAATAATAAAGGCTACATTTTCTCTCCTTGTGCATCTGCATCCCAGTTTAAAGTTCTGACACATTTTTGAGTTTTGGACATTCATTTGTAGTTGCATATTTGAAGTCCTGTTTGACGTAAAGACAGATGAATGGTGTTCTCTCAAACATGCTTTGGCCTTTTGTTTTAGTTAGAAAAGCAAGCCCCCCAACCATTTGAGAGATAACTGCAACATTTTTTGCAAACAAAGAAACGCATCCCTGTTGGCCTGCAGTGAAGCCTTTCTTTATGGATTGGATTGCTGAGTTCAGATTCCCTGTGCAGTGTGAATTATGTTCTGACATTGCTTTTCATCTGAAAGTGCAGTATGTGTGTTCAGTGTTTTTAACAAAATAGTTTCAGACTGGAAATCGAGCCCATCTTGTTGAATATTTCCAATATTAAAACAGATTGCACCTCCAGTGCTTCAGCCTATGTAACTGTATTGCAATGTTGTATGCTCGTAATCTTGTGAGTTTTAAAAAGAATTTTGGTTCTATTATCTGAGCGGCACCAAGACAAATTGCTATCAACTTGGTGAATGAATCTGCATCATTGTGTTCAGGCTGATTAAAGCTGAATGGACAGCAGCCTCTCATTAGAATGGACTGTCCTATGTAGCGCCTCACGGAGCTCCCTGATGCCACAGATAGTCTTGATTAGATTAAACAGAAGGCTTTTCCTGATGAAATCAGTCCCTTGGTCCCCACTCACTACGTTACCCCACCAGAAAGCCGGTGTCTTTTTATGATTTTTTTTTTTTCAATGACATACCTACTGTATGTTTGTTGAACAAGGCAACTACTGTTGGCCTTATAGTGTGTAAAGTAACTGTAATTTTCTACTCTGTATTTAAAAGTAAGATCACCACCAAACTTTTCCCATAGGAGGGAGACTCATTTATACTAATAAAAATCACATATAAACCAGTAATAGTACAAAATAGGCTTAAAAAATGATAATAATAAAATACATGACACAAATGAAGGTAGGCCAGATATTTAAGTCTAATTCAAATTAGCTTTATTGGCATGAATGTATAACAACAATATTGCCAAAGCTACATATAAATGAAGTCTCTAGAGATCATTTTAAAGTTACATGCACTATCCAGTAACTTCTTGTTGTAAATGTAGTAGTTTTAACATGTATACTTCTGCCAATCAGAAAGGAGTGGACCACAGTTTTTGTCAGTTTCTTACTGCTATCTTACAGCAAAAGTTAATGCTACACAATTAGTCAGTTCAAATCCAACAAAGACAAGAAATAGACATGCGGATGTAAAGCCTTTACTGTTAAACAGCTGCAAGATGTTTGTATTAACAGTAGATAAACATTGCAGAGGTGACAAAACTACCTTTTTACATTCTCTATGGAGGAAAAACCCTGGGAGCAGCTCGGAGCGGAGTGATAACTGAATGCTAATGCTCCACTCTGTTCACATATTGTGACCGAGAAGCACATTACTTGACAAGTGTTTTGTTCAGATGACAAAATAATAATTTTATTACAGCTCAAGTACAGCTAATCAAAATCGCTTGGCAATAGCTGTAGGCAGTTTTGCTACTTGTCTCAGCAGCCAAGTGGTTTTGTCTAATGGTTTCCATGTTTTCCTCTTATGCAGCAGAAAAATGTTCCAACCTAATTGTCTTTGTAAGTGTGCTGTAGCTGTTGTGATAACAGAAACGGAGTATGGCTCATACGGTAATAGGTCGATACACTTATGGGAAACACAGATGATGGTATTGCAAAGAAATAAATGTATGTGTAGACCAAAGTTAGAAAAGACAACGATTTTCTAATGTCAGCAATAAATCATAATCCTTACATTTGAGGCCGCAGAAGAAGGGCTCTGTAATGTTGCTTGCTTGCAGCTGCATTAAAGATCTTAGACTAAGTGAAACCATGACTCATGTTTGTCAAAAAAGTCTCTGCTCAACTTTCCAGCTTCAAGAATCTCATTGTGTCACAGAACATGAAAGTTTTCCTGGACAGTGGGGCTGAACGATGAATCGTTTTCAAATCGAAATTGCGATTTGAAAGAATGCGATTAGCTAATCGTGAAGAATGCGATTAAAATGTAGGTTAATTATACAGCGTGTTTTAAACACTCATGCAGTTACAGATTAATTTGGTTGTTATCCTTGTGTGACAGATATGCTCGCACATCACAATCTCCGGGCGCCTCCTGTTACGATCCTACTCACCAGTTGGAGCGGGCACAGGGCGTGTACATTTTACAACAACGAACGAAACTAGAGGAAAACGTGGGATAATGGTGCCAGCCGAACCTACACAGGTAGCAGCTGTGCCACAGTTTTGTCCAGCATCAACTCACACTGAAGTGTTTCAACAGCGGCACGTTTAGCCTACACATTCAAGTGATGTTAATTTGTCATTTTGTGTGCTTCAATTACGGATACCATCTCTCTGTGAGCCTATTCTGTTCCGCTCTCTGCAGGCTACATATCCACATGGAGCATTTCAGAATAAGAACATTGTGCCTGTCTGATTTTGCTGACTTGTTCAGATTTTGCTTATTTGTTCAGTTGTCCTTGATTTTTGTGCTTCTACCATGGTTAAGTAGGCTACGTAGTTAAATTGTTAGGTTTTTTTTTTGTCTGTTTTAACTATTGTTGTACGATTGGGAGTCTGCAAAGGGTGTTTTATTTTGAAAATCGACCAGATTCTCTATGCCGTTCTATGTCTGACTTCCTGCCTGGTTCATCTGCTCTGTGCTTCTTGACGTGGCTTCCGTCAAAAATAGACTGGCAGTGAATATTTAACTTTAGCAAAACTTCAGTAAAAAAAAATTGAAAACTGAATCGTAATCGCAAAATCTGGCAGATAAATCGCAATTAGATTTTTTTTTTTTTCCCCCATATCGTTCAGCCCTATTGGACAGTTTGCCCAAATATCATCCATCCTTTGTCAGTGTGATGTCACAAATTGTATGGGGAACTGTGCTGTACATGAAATAACACTTGGTCATGTCACTAATGACATTTTGTATGTTTTCTCTTTCAGATCTGCATGCATGGTGATCTCCTCCTCTGTGGGTGATCCTCAGTCACCATGAAAGACTAGGAACTCAGCTCTCCAAGGGAAATGGCTTGTGTTGTAATATCCCTGCCCTGCTACCTACTGTATGATTCCAGCTGCCTCTGAAGGGCCCTTTCAGCTGTTTATGGGAATGACCAGTGTGTTTGCACTCTTGAGGATTTAAGCTTTTCCAGGACAGCGCCCTTTTTTTCCTGTTTTTATTTATTTTTTGCCCCCACTGTTGACCCGAAGCAGCAACGCTTTGCAACAGAGTGGGGAGACGGCGAGACAATGGCGAACAACTCGTACAGTGGGGTGAAGAACTCCATGGTGGAGGCCAACCACGATGGAGAGTTTGGGTGCACGCTCAAAGAACTGCGCTCTCTTATGGAACTGAGAGGCACAGAGGCGATTAGCAAAATTGGGGAAACTTATCAGGATATTCAAGGACTCTGCAGCCGGTTAAAAACATCACCTATAGATGGTAAAATAATGTTTCCATTACACTCAACATGATGAATGTTTAATTGGAGCAAATGCAGGATGTTTTCTAAGCAGTGCTAGTAGCGAGTGCTGTTGGAATGATAATGTAGTGTACACATAGTTTAGGAGGTGTGTCATTGGCCATATCGTCCACTTTGTGGATACCTTGACATCACTTCCTTGGAAAACTCATATGCCAGACAGGTGGCCGGGCAGGCTGGCTCTGACCTGGGCCAGTCCTGCTCTATTTCAAGGCCTGTGGATATGTCCCTCACACCCTCCCCCTCTCCCTTTTCACCTCTGTCTCTGTGTGTGCGTGTCTCTGTGTCTCTGTGTGTAGGCTTCAGACAGACCAGCTGTCTGCCTGGGCACAGCACCAGGCTGCAGGCAGGTCAATGTCCCACATGTGGCGGACAAAACCAGAGGCTGTTAGGCTGGGGAGTAATGACTTGAACATGTTAGGGAAGGAGTGAATTCATCTTTTGAATATCTCCTCTGTTTTACACTTCCACCAGCAAACTCTTAATCATGAAGAGTTTAGTAGTTAGGCTACAGGAGGGACCCCATTAGGGCAGTAGTGGTTGACAGCACCTCTCACCCCCCCCCCTTTCTACCACTCTTTTTCTCTCTGTCTCAGTTTGTCTCTCTATAGACAGTCTGCCTAATCGCCAGTATGACCTTGACTGAACTCTCATGGGAGGGGATTTTCAGTTTGATCCCAGATTAAAACGGCACCGCATATTCACTGTAGCAGCAACAGTCCTCTATTCAGTGTCTCAAAGCAAGGAACACATTTCCTGGGCTTCATTGAACTAAGAACCACTACCCCGCTGTTAAATTCTTGACCTGTTAATTTATTGGTAACATGGTAAGGGTACAAGGTACAATTTGCCGTCTTTTTCTTGCTGCTTTCACTGTCTGTTATGAAGACCAATAAGCCATTGTCTCAGCTGAGGAGAAATTGCTGAAAAAGGATTTGTTTGCGTGAGTTGTCCAAACACGCATGTGGCTGTGTCAAGTCAGTGAACGTAGTGTCCTTTCATATTTGTAGCATGAGTGACATTGCTTGGTTCACAGGTGTGGATGTATTTGTCCTTCCCCACCCGTTCTAACTAGTCTATGCTACAAAGAAAGAATGGATAGAGTAATAATGGAAGTCTTTAACACGGTATTAGTTGTTCTGTAAGTGTGTGAATAGGTAAGGTAAAATAATAATATATGCATGTTAGGAATATCAAACTACTTTCAACCTCAGCAATAGCTGTGAAACTCTTTATCAGTAGTCTGCATATCAGCCATGTATTTACCATCTTCAGATTATTAAACATGCTTTAAGACTGAGAAAATATTAGATTAGAACCTGATGAAAACAAATCTTCTGGCCAAATGGCTTGCTGCTTTACAAAACAAAGGCATACATCTGCAGTTACATGCAACCACACAGTACTGTTAAGCTTGAATAGGTCCACATTTTGTTTCCCCTCGCAGCAGGTGCTGTTCCACTTGGTGGGCCGCCACCGAGTTTTGATACTTCCACTTTCAATCAGCTCACTCGTCACTGGCTTGAGAAATTAAGCCATCTTTTAAGATTTCAGGAGCTTGACAATTGAAAGGGGATTTATAATTAGTTAGTTGGTCATTTCTCGAACCTCTTAAGCCAATCCTTTCCTAATCCTCCACTTTTCCAAGCTCCTTGTTTTTTCACCCAAAGAAGTTTGACTGGACTCCTTTGCAGCTGTGCCTGGATGTACCACTCTACTTTGACTAGTATCTGGCATGGACTGTCAGCCTGAATTAGGCTACTTGTAATTTACCATGACACTGCCACTGCTTTTTTTCTGTGCTACCACATAAGGCTGGATATCTCTTATCTCCCAATGCAATTACATTTCAATTCACTGGACCATGATTCATAATGATTTCGGTAATTAATAACCCAATGCTCTTAGTTTGAAAAGAGTACAATGTGCTTTCTAAATTCTGACTGAGCACTGCCAAAAGCTTATTCAAATGTTAATATCAAATATTTATTTTAACATGTCTCTTAGTTTTGCTAGTATACTGTACTTCTCAAGCAACCCCTATTTTTAAAGTGGGGAGTAGGGCTGCACAATTAATTGAATATTGATGGCAATTACGATTTTAGCTTCCCACAATTAAATGAACATGATCAAAGGCGATATCACCGTGTAAAATGCATGGTCCACTCATGGAAAACTCTGCTGCAAGCGCTTCCTAAACTTACAGCAGAGGGGCCGGTTTGGCTGCGCGCGCACCCTCCTGCTGCTACAGTCCAGAGTAGACAGCAAAGTCCACGAGTCCGCATGTGTCCTCTGCGCCACGGCTGCCAGAGCTGGTCGTGGGTCTTCTAGTCAATGCTCCATCAGACGCAGCGCATCCCAGAAGCGTGCCAGATGCAGCTCTCGGCTCCGCGAAGAATACACAAGCCTATTTTTGACAGAAGCCGCATCAAGCTGCACAAAGCACATTGAACTGAGCAGAAAGTCAGAGAACCCAGTCAATTTTCAAAATAAAACACCCTGTGCATACTCCCCGATCATCAAAACAAAAATCAAAATCAACAAAAAACACAGGCAAAAACCTTTTATCTACATTGCCATAGAAGAAGCACAAAAAGCAAACACTGATTACCAAATCAACAAAATCTAAACATGTCAGCAAAATCAGGCGGGCAAAGCGCTCTGAAATGGTCCCTGTGGGAGTTGCAGCCCTGCAGACAACCAAACAAAACCAGGTCGCAGAGAGCCGTTGCTGGTAAGCAGAATGAAAGCCATCGGTAGAACAACAAAATGGACAAAATAACAACCATCCAACAATGTGCTCAGCTCCTGAAATGCGTCTGAGATGCTTCCAGTGAAAGTTAATGCTGTGCAGAGGACGGGACAAAACCGTGGCGCACCAGTAGCTGGACTTAGTGGACTTTCTGGGTAAAATGTTATTTATTTTGCTTCTATGAGATGATGCACTTTAAGGACCAGTCTTATTTTGATGCAAAGATTTGTACATTAGCAGAAATGCAGCACATCATGGGTGTGAAAACAGTTGCCTGTTTATTTAAATTTGAAAGTGCATTAAAAATGTGTTTTTCCTAAAATCAATGCATAATTGTGATAAATGATTTTGATCTCAGTATAGATCAAAATAATCGTTTTAGCTATAATCGTGCAGCCCTAGTGGTGAGGATCCCCTTGTGTGGTGGAAAGAGAGGAACCACCAATACCTGAAGCTCTGGCAGTTTTAGCCTGGTGTTACTCACATGACCACCTGTGTGCGTGGAAGCTGTTTTTTTTTTTTTTTTGTTTGTTTGTTTTGTTTTTTCTGGTGCTTTCTTCGCATCAGGAAGCAACCATCATGAAATAAGAACCTGTTAAGTTTCAGTTAAGTTCCATCTCTCTTTTTCCTAGTTGTGTAGTCCGTTATATAAACTTCAATAACATTTAAGGGGACTCTCCACCATGTTATTTTTAGACCTCAAAATCAATTTCCTCATCATGGGTATTACTACTTGGCTTGTGAAAACAGTTTGGTTTCTGTGGCTTTTTTTAGGAGCTTTTTCAAGCCTGATAAGACTGGTGATGTCACCAGGGTTACCTTATCTTTGGCTTGGGGTCGACACGTTTGAACTGGAAGACATTATGTACTTGGGGTATGGAGTTTGACAAACATGCGTGTTTACCAGGCAGGGAGCGTCCAATGAAAAGTGGGGTCCACTTATTTGTCATGGTCTTGCTCGATGAGCCCTTGCTTCGTCGTTTGTGACCCTTCTTGTCCCCCAGCTGTTTGTAAAAGCAATACTGAATCACTAGAGTACTGTTATAGCAAAATTCCCATCCTTTTACCACATTTTCTCAGGATTGAATGTCACAGCTCAGGATCATAGTGTTGGACTCCAAAGTGTACCCAGATGTCTGCATTTAGGCTGCTTTCTATTGTGCACCCAACCGAGTTAATGTTTAAAAGCTTAAAGTGGCCATAGACGGCCAGAAAAGACTTTGAAACATACCTACAGGAGCGGCGTTATTGCTTGGGTGGGTAAAAACAAAGGTGGCAAGCATCTCTTGTTTTCAGTTTTAATTTTGGGAGGGAAAGCCCTACTAACACCACAGCTTTTCCTTTCTCCCAATGGGATCCTCTGTTTCTTCTGCATAACTAGAGACTCATCAAATGGGCAAGGCCACCTCTCATCAATATTATTGATACAGTTATTCCCTGTTGATTGCTATATTAGTGTAGTAAAATATTTGGGTTCCAGCCTATTTGATCCAGTCACCTGTGGGCTGAGAGGCTTGCACAATTAGACTGCAATTCACAAAAGCTGACCAGCCCTCTGGTTCTGTCATTCCAGACCCCCCCCCCCCCCCCCCCCCCCCCCCCCCCCCCCCC
>NC_060165.1:14813379-14842904 GCF_021292245.1 Micropterus dolomieu | reverse complement strand
CTTCCTGCCCCCCCCCCCCCCCCTTTCAACAGGAAGGTTAAGATTGTTAAATGATAGTTTACTCTTTGTAATTCAGGGGGCTGGTATAGCTTGTCTTCATGTTTGAATTCAACATGATAAGATGGGTTTTAGCCAGTGAGCGCATGTAGCATATGGCCAGGCCATAATTGTTAGTGAAGCTAAGAATTGATTGATCACACTCTCTCCTACAGAGGTCCCATAATCCACTTATCATTGTTCGGCTCTGGTGAGCATTATATCATGTTTACATACCCACTTTTTTTTGTGTGTTTTTGCTTATGTAACAAAGGTCACTGAGGACATACAACCTGAAAATACACAGGTGAACAAATTATTAAGTAAGGTACCAATTTCATTGATTCAACTCACCTGTTAATTAAATTAATCTACATAAAGAATGTTCTCATGGGAATGGAAAAGCACAGTGTAAGTGCCCTGACAGTCATCTGTTTGAATAAGCTCTACTTATAATGTATTGTTTACATAAATGTTATGACAAACTTCTGCCATTCAGACGGGCACTGTGATTTGCAGTCATACTCATCATACACTGATAGCAGTTCTTCCCTTGCATTGTCATCTATGGTCTGGATAAGGACCCTAATTTTCCATTGACATTTACCACAAGTAAGAAGAAAGGGTTTTTGTTTGCACAAAGTAGGGTTTTATGTGCATGAACCTTTACATATTCTCTTGGAAGCAGTTTGCCCAGTAAGGGGTGGCCCATTGTACTGGACAATGTGTTGGCACATCTCTGCCTACACACAGTTATGTGAAGGCAGTAAATGAAAAAATGTGACCCTATTTGATTTAATTGTGCCAGGCCCCGAGCAAAGGCTTACCTTGACCCCTAGCAGGTGGCTAAAATGACAGTACTCGGACAGGTCAGCTGGGGACAAGCATCCGAATTAAATTGTTAATGATTTGCTGCTTGACTTGAGACAGACTCTGGGTGCTAAAATGATGTGAGGGGCCAAGGCCAACCTATTTTCTGTTTGTGTATCCAATGGAGGAACGACATGTTGATCGTCCTGTCACTTGTATTTATTGCTCTAATACTAAGGGAAAATGTGGCGTAAAATTGAAAGGGGTATTAGCTGTCAGCATGTTTTCATTAGAGGCATAGAGAATTAAAGCAGACGGTGAGAGACAGCCAGGGAGCAGCAACAGGCAGCTATTCAGGATAAACCCCATTGCCTTTTAATGTGCTGTGCTGATGAGTCATCTTCATTTTTCTCACCTCCCTTTTAGAAAAGTATGTGTTCGTGTTAGGTTGTAATGTCAATTAACGATGTAGCTAGTGATACAGGATTATTTTCTTCTTTTAATGAAGTATACCAAACTCATTTAAAGCAAACGATGAAACGGTGAAACAAGAGAAAGATGAAACAGAGAGGCCATGTTTTAATTAAATTGGCTCTAAACACACAATGGTACGCGACATGCACCAGTCTGCTTATCAGTGACCTCCCCATTTTATGAATAGATTGAAGCAATTCCTTCAGGGGTAGTCCCATTGTCACTGATCATTTGTGCATTATGTTAATTTACAGTGAGAATCAACGGGGACAAAGCAGTTTCGATTGACATTAAATGCAATGCTCATTTTCTGTAAGTATCTTTAATTATTTAGAGCTCAAAGGTGAACTCATTAATCAGTTCTGCCAATTGATAGAAAATTAATCACCAACTTTGATAATAGTAGCTGTAGGCCGGGCAAAGCAAGCGTTCACTTTTAGATTTTGTGGACATTTTTAATTTATTATCTGATATTTTACATGCAGATTGATTAGGCAAAAAATGATTTAAGCAATTAATTGGTAATGAACTATCACTGTTTTCAAAAACCCACCTCAAAATCCCAAAAGCAGCCTTTTTACTGCTGGATAATGCACACGGTGGCTGTGTTTTAATAACAGTTGAATGGGGATAGAAACTTCTATCAAAATGTTAACTTGACTGTCTAAAAGTGAAAGACCAAACAAGATGCAACCAATAGTTGTTTTAGTGTATGAGATGTAAAGATATCAGATTTACAGTTGATAATGGTAGTATTTAATGAATTATTTATTTCAGTGTGCTCAGATTGCACAGTATACTGAAAAGAAAGTTTAATCAGGACAGTGAGGATGTGTGTACATGATTAATATGAGATGGCAGGCACGTGGACAAATACAACTAGTGATTTCAATGTCAGAAAGCAGTTCCATGTAGGGTTGGGCGATGTCTACAAAATTTCCATCGGACAATGTCTACATTGAAACATCGGGATGGACGATGGCCATTGATGGGTTGTTACCTCGCACAGACTTCACTTGATTAGAAACTTGGTAGGCAATGACGTTACAAGTCGCCGTGGATATTTTATAAGCACGGACCAGACGATGGCATCGTCTATCAGCCCAACCCTTGTTCTTTGTGAAACTGTCATAACCCCATCTTTCTCGCTTTGCCCTTGACATGGCGAAACCTGTTCCCTCTGCCTAAAATAACCAAAATTCAACTAAAGTCTATGGCTGCAAAGATTTTATTCATTCTGTTAATCTTAAGATTGTTTTCTTGATTATTTGTTTTGCCTATCACATGTCAGAAAATAGTGAAAAAGTACCTGTTACCATTTCCAGCGGCCCAAGAAAGTGTGTTCATATTGCTTGTTTTATTTGACCAACAGTCAGAAACCCAAAGGTATTTGGTTCCCTATCATATGACACAATCAGCCAGTCTTGACATTTGAGAAGAAATCTTTGCTTGAAAAATTACTAAATTCTAACAAAAATCGTTTTTCAATAGGCACAGATTCATTTTCTGTCAATCTACTAGTCAAATAACTTAATTGTTGCAGCTCTGCTATCATCGGTAGTCTATTTTGACATAATTTCACTGCATATGAGAAGATTTGCCTGATTCTCAAAAGAACATGAAACTTGTGTCATGATTTGCATTGTACCTCTATTGTATGTGTGTCTGTCCTTCTGTCTCTCTGTCCATACGTTGACCTTTCCGATCCTTTTCCCCTATTAAGACAATGCCATTCCGAATGTGGCTCCCCTTCAGCCGTCAGTAGCTCCACTCTATTAGTCTCTCTCCCTCTCTCCCCCCCCCATTTGCCTGTCAGTAGCAGTTTCACACAGTCACTCCAGCCTGGCCCCCCCAATTCTGCTCCACCTCCTCTCCGCCACACACACACAGCTCCATCCAGTCTGCACAGCCACCCACACACAGTCAGTCAGCATGAATAGAACTGAAAAACTGTCATGCATCATCAAATGTGGGAAGGCCCTTTTGAATATATGACTGTGCCTTGAATGTGGAGGCATTTGAATGGGTTGCTGCAGAATGGTTTCTGTGCACATGGATGAATGGGTCTCAGGCAAACCAGACGTGTGATGCGTCAGGGACATGACTCTACAACAGGACAGTAGTATACATGGGCACCTGTGAGTCTAAAAGCTGATTCAACCTCTCTAGTCAGTCGGTCATTGTATTTAAAAAAAGGCAGTTTACAGGATTAGATTTGACCTCTGTTCTCACATTCTCCTGCATGACAGAAAGAGGTGAAAATGTTTAACATGACCGCAGAATGTCTCATTGTGTCTCATTGTTGCCCAGCATTGTGGCCTCCACAGTGTCCTGTCAGAAATGCTGATTCCTTTGGGGTTAATGTTTTCAGAGGCCCAGTGACGAGAGCTACAGCTCAGTGACGAGCTCTCGTTCTGGGAACTACAGTAATGCATCCATCTGTGCTCAAATCACGTGTCACACTAATTAAGGCTTTCTTTTTGATGTGAATATTTGGTTCATTTGATAACATTGAATTCTAAGATGGATTTTTATAATGAAAGACATAACGAATGGAATGCTTGTGTCCTCTGCCTCTCCCTCCCCAGGTTTAAGTGGACAGCCTGCAGACATCGAGAAGCGGAAAACAGTCTATGGGCAGAATTTGATACCGCCCAAAAAGCCCAAAACTTTCTTACAGTTAGTGTGGGAGGCGCTACAGGATGTCACACTGATTATCCTGGAAGTGGCAGCCGTAGTTTCACTAGGCCTTTCTTTTTATAGACCTCCAGAAGCCGAAAGAACACGTAAGCAACAACACTTCATTACAATCCGGTTTCCTATTCTATTTATTGATCCACGTTGTTGTAAATTGTTTATCAGCCTATTTATGTGTGGGGTGGGTTTTTTATGTTAAAACAAGTGCTTGCTTGTCCCTGCCTCATTCACTGAGTTAATTTATTTCACGGTAAGTATCTAGTGAAATGTGCTCTTCTTGGTGTTTTATACACAAGCTTTTATTAGTCTCAGTTTGTGCATTTTATTGTGCCTGAGTGGTGGGATGATGTGATAAGGTGACTTATGTTATAGTTGTCAATGAATACAAATAGTATAAAGATTTGCCCCTGTCCCTCTGCAGACTGTGGAAGGGCAGCTGGCGGTGCGGAGGATGAAAATGAGTCGGAAGCGGGCTGGATCGAAGGTGCCGCCATTCTTCTGTCCGTTATCTGTGTGGTGCTGGTGACGGCGTTCAACGATTGGAGTAAAGAGAAGCAGTTTAGGGGCCTCCAGAGCCGCATTGAGCAGGAACAGAAATTTACTGTCGTCCGTGGAGGACAAGTTATCCAAATTCCTGTGGCTGAGATCGTAGTCGGCGACGTTGCACAAGTAAAATATGGTAAGAAGAGATTGTCAAGTTTAAGTTATTCAGTTAAATGTGTATTTGATGGATAAAATATAAATATATCAATAAAGAATGCTTAGGATCATTATCAAGTAATCTGATCAAATAATCAAATAATAGTTCAAATTTTATCAAAAATAATAGTTCAAATTTTTTGCACACTATTGTTCCTTGAAATTAAAGATGTATCTTGTCTGTGTGTGTTTCAGGTGACCTTTTGCCTGCCGACGGAGTCCTCATCCAAGGCAACGATCTGAAGATCGACGAGAGCTCACTCACAGGAGAGTCGGACCATGTTAAGAAAACACAAGAAAAAGATCCAATGCTGTTATCAGGTAACACAAAGTCTCAATTTCATTGTATTTCTCAAAAGCTCTGTCCTTGCTGTTTGTTGCCAGAAGACAATGAAGGAAGGTTGTGATTTTTGAAAGGGGTTTTGATTGAAAACATAACATTGCATCTTAACTGGCTATGTAGAAATCATCTGCAATGCTTGTAGACATAAGTTCATTTCAGATAACACAATCATCTTCAAAATTTGTTGAGTTCAGTCTTTTATTAAAATTAAAAGTAGGGACGACCCTTCTGCAAGTTCATCGTAATAAAATGCATTTATTTTTATTACAGGTCACTGGGGAAGTTGACGTTAATCACGTAATAAAAAAAAAAAATTGTTCTAGTAATTAAAACGATGTAAAAAAACCCAAAATAGACATATGATTGAAGCATACTGTCATCTGTGAGGTAATTTGACTACTAGCTTTATTGAGACTAGGAAGATTTTACTTAAATCAACTAAGAACAGCTGAAACCCCTAAGTGACTTTTTATTTTATTTTTTATGTGTTGATTATTCACAAATGAGCCATTTCAGCTGCAGATTGAAAGTAGTAGAATCCTGAGACTTCATCAGTATTCAGTGTAGTGCACAGCTCCTGCTCTGAGGCTAATTTCCCTGTGCTTTTAAAGATAAGTCTCTATGTGTATTCAGTGTTGTAGTGTTAATTTGCATGGCTTTGTGACAAGCTGGATTAGAAATTGAAAGTGAATTTTGTGTCCCTATCCTGCTGCTCAGTGTAATCAATTATCAGCCATCCAACACTCCCCAGATATAAAGCTGTAATAGTTTCAGTTTTGCTGTGTAGAGTCCATTTCATGTGCGCAAAGCCCCTTACTACACTGTGTTTGTGCTGCCTGATATCTTTGTCTTCACTGCTCCACTCGGGTGTGTATGGCTTCTGGAGAAACACATCTTGTGTAATTCATGTGGCTCTGCGCTGGCACGCGTCCAAGAGAGAGGGGTGTACTCTGTATGTGTACACATTGCTCCACTACTGCTTTTTGATTTCCCTTAGCGCACAGGCTGTATCCCTTCTGCCATCACTCGCACGAATAAAAGGAAAGCATCCTTTAATTAACACAGGCATGAGGGAACTTTCATATCCTTTCCTCTTCTCTCTGTTTTCAGTCTTTCTCTGTCTGTTTTCTCTTCTGTTTATTTGCTTTTTCTGTGTGAATCAACAAGATTTTCCCGTGCCCTTAGAGGGATGGAGACCCAGAGATATTACACTCTGGCAGAAACCCTGTTGTAGCCTCTCAGATTTCCATTAATCCACCCAGACTGACAATTGGCTTTTGATTAAAGCCTGCTGATTAAAGGTTTGCAGGGTATTTTTTTTTATCAGTGACTGTGTTTCTGTATCTTTTTTCTTGCAAGTGCACCATTCCTTTTTTGTATTTATTGCCTCCATTTGACAACCTGCATTATTTTCTCCTTGTTTGTAGCTGAACATGCCACTTGAAAGCCTGGCTAAACCACCTTCTCAGTAAGCAAAGGAATCTAGCTCAACATTTAGTTAGAACCAAAATAAAAAAAGTCAAAACAACAAATAAGTTAGAAATGTATATTTGGTCAGGGTTAGGCTCCTGCCAAAGTATAAACAGAAACAATGGTATAAGTCATCTTGGAAAGTGAAACATTGCACGTTTCATTTAGTCAGATACTGTACATGCCCTTTTCCTCCCTCCCTTATTGACTGACTTTTATTTTCGTCCTCTGTCCAAAGGCACCCATGTAATGGAAGGCTCAGGGAAAATGCTGGTCACTGCTGTGGGTGTCAACTCTCAAACTGGAATTATCTTCACTTTACTTGGGAGTGCAGAGGAAGATGAAGACGACGAAGAGGAAAAGAAAAAGGAAAAGGAGGAGAAAAAGAAACAGAGAAAAAGTTAGTATCGTCATTGCTTATTTATATATATATATATATATATAGCAGGAGGACATCTTAGCATGGACATTTACATTATACCACCAGTTTTGCATCTCTCTGGAAGATTCCATCATCTTCCATTGAGACTTTTTTTTTTTTTTTTTTTAATAGTGAAAGTTGAAAGAGCTGAGCTTTTGCAGAAATGTGTAGTGTAGACTTGGTTACTAAGTTGCATGCCTATTTAGGGCCTCAGCAGCAGATTCAAGGTCCAGGGCTGAGATGCAGGACGTTCCGCAGTTGCTTATGGATAGTTGTACAGTCACTGTATATTGCCCATCATTACTACTACTGACCCCAGGATGTATTTTTTCATAGACAAGAAGCAGGATGGATCTGTGGAAAACCGTAAAAAAGGTAAGTTGCTTCCCCCCCCATAATTGCCTTATAGCTTAGCGTCTACCTTTTTTGTATTGGCGTGTAGCTTTATCAGTGTCTCCTTCACCAACACTGGATGTAGGTTAAAGCCTCAATTTGCTAGTAATTGCTTGCAGTGGTTTTATGCAAGAAATGAGGAGTTGCATATTTTTGCATGACGCCATGTCAGTGTATACCTACTAGTACTGGCTGTTCTTGCCTATCCATTGTACTGTCTGGCCCTCCCTTCTGTCTCTGTCTCCTCTTTTCTCGTCCTTCCCTGCACATTGCGCTTTGAGCAGCAGGTGCTACTGAATCCAGTTATAGCGATTAGTGGTGAGGGGATTAAAGCCGTGCAACAATTCTGGGGCCAGAACATCTGCTTTCCCACCCATCTCTCTCTCCCTCAGGCCCCCACAATTTGACTTCTATTGATGTCCCAATCTGAACTATTCAGAGTCAAACTGTAAGACTTGCTCTGGTGCAATTTCAGACTTACAACAATGATAATGAGGCTGTTTAGTGGCAACTCGGCCAGCTAGCCAGGATTGTAGTCCTGCTGGGACACTATGATCAGTGGTGCTTGGGTCTGTGACCACAACCCTGGCACTAGCCCCTGGTGCACAGATTCCCTCTGCCTGCCAGGAATCAACAGTAATCCTTTAGACTGAGATTACACAGGCCATGTAAGTGCAGAACAAGCCAGTCCACAGCAGCTGCAGTTGCCCAGTGTTAATGCCCCTCCTCTTCCTGCTACATACATTCACACACAATACCATGCTGCTGTCCATATTATAGTAAATGGAGCTTTAAGCATTGACAAATTGGACGTGCTTATAAAAAGCAGAAATTACACAACATGGTGGTAATATCAGCCAAAGTGACAATAAGTGAGAGATGGAAAAGATTTGTCAGTTGTCCTGTGACCGCAGCAATAGAGTGCCCGGCAGAGCTACAAATTATTTTATCGTGGTGAGTGACACGGCAGAGACCAGCCCCTGCTGGCCTGCCGGCTGCCTCTCCTTGCTCCTTTGCCATTAGAGGCTTTGCGTCTCCAAGGTTACCTGGTTAGATGTGGGTTTGGGATTCCTGTCGATTCTGCACGCGAGGGAGGGGGGTCCAGAGGGATGTTGAGGAAGAGATTTATGGGAATTTAACTGGCAACAACTGCTGTGGCTGCTGTCGAAGGAGGAGGCGGCGATTCCTCAGACAGATCTCAATGCTACTAGCTAGTTAACCTGTTCCTTAAATCTCTAGGTGGGAGTTTGGTAATTACACTTCCAAATCTGTCAGCTAATTAATGTGCAGTCAGATCACTGCAAACATAATTACAGTGACATTTCCCAAGTTCCATGGATAAAAGGGAAGCAAAAAAAAAGCATGCAAAAATGTTTTATGTGACGGCTCTTCTCTTGGCAGTCACTTTTTATTGAATCTGCTATCTTAAAATATGGTGCTTCGTTGTTTTACACACATTTGCATAATACGGTACTTTTGTCATGCTTTTCTGAAGCAACGTGCTGTGACTTTTTACCAGCTAAGTCAGACAATCAAATGACGTCAGGATAAAATCCAGTTCAAACCTGTTGATCTATTTTGTTTTACCGTTGATTCATTCACCAGTGTAACAGTGAGTTTCTATTTCAAGTCTTGCAAATTTAAGCAAATAGGCAAATCTAAATAGGCTTCATTCAGTGCCTGATTGAAGAACGCAGCTCTTGTGTGTGCTTTGGCATATGCTGATTTGTTACAACTGCTAGACTGGTTTGATCAGGAATCCTTTTCATTTCAGACACGTGCTCTTCCCCTAAATCCTGTATTCTGTTAAAATATGAAGACACTGAACACAATGTTGCTTTGAATACAAATCAAATTGTGTACATTAAGTTTCCATTTGTCCCTTGATATCACTAAAATGTGATGGTCAACACCGGAGTGTAACTGTCATTTCATTTAACAATTTTTTTCTTATTCTGCAGCTAAAGCACAGGATGGTGCTGCAATGGAAATGCAGCCTCTGAACAGTGATGAAGGAGGAGAAGCAGAGGAGAAGAAGAAATCCAGCCTGCCAAAGAAAGAGAAGTCTGTTCTCCAGGGTAAACTGACCAAACTAGCTGTACAGATTGGCAAAGCAGGTGAGTCAGACCAAAACATGTGATTCTGACATGCGGTAGATTATAAAACATACAAACTGATGCATTCTATAACGTTTTCTATTTAGAATCACTCTATTATAAGTAACGTGTGTAAATCCTCTTTCTCATTCTCTCATTCCCCTCAGGACTGGTTATGTCAGCCATCACTGTTATTATCCTGGTGGTGCTGTTTGTAGTAGACACCTTCTGGATCCAGAATCTGCCCTGGGTAAAGGACTGCACACCCATTTACATCCAATTCTTTGTGAAATTCTTCATCATTGGCGTCACTGTCCTGGTGGTGGCGGTTCCCGAAGGCCTGCCCCTGGCCGTAACAATCTCCCTGGCGTACTCCGTTAAGGTAAGACCTCCTAGCCAAGTGATCTTTTCCTAGTGCTGACCAGCTTATACTTTAGCCTATTAAAACTAGCAGCCCAAGCTATTAAGACAAGGAGACTTGGCTAACTGATGTGCTGAAGTTATTAGCCAACAGAGGGCTTTATCCAATCAATGAGCTATTCATTTCAATATTGTGGCCTTTATACACACTTCTTTGGTGTACAAGTTAAAACTGTGTCTAGCACAGAAAATGCACTGTTCCATTTCTGCATGGCACACTGAATTTAGTTGCATTTAATCATTTGATACCCTGTTTTCTCTTTCTACAGAAAATGATGAAAGACAACAACCTGGTGCGTCACTTGGATGCGTGTGAGACGATGGGCAACGCTACCGCCATCTGCTCTGATAAGACTGGCACACTCACCATGAACCGCATGACTGTGGTGCAAGCCTTCATCGCCGAGAAACACTACAAGAAGGTCCCCGAACCAGAGAACATCCCCTCCTCCGTTTTAGACATCCTGATTCTGGGCATCGCAGTCAATTGCGCCTACACTACTAAAATCATGGTAGGCCAGAGAAAAGAAACATTGCTCTAATATACGTGTATATGTCACCGTTAATATTGCCTTACTTGCCGTCTTGCCACTTTTTCCCTTCAGCCTCCAGAGAAAGAAGGGGGCCTGCCACGGCAGGTGGGTAACAAGACCGAATGTGCCTTGCTTGGCTTTTCTAATGACCTGAAGCGTGACTATCAGGCTATTCGCATGGAGATCCCCGAAGAGAAACTATACAAAGTCTACACCTTCAACTCAGTTCGCAAGTCTATGAGCACTGTGTTGAAGATGGCTGATGGCAGCTACCGGATGTTCAGCAAAGGGGCCTCTGAGATTCTCCTAAAAAAGTAAGAAAACAGTTTTCAGCAGTCATCTTTGGTGTTCACTTTGCATGTTTTATATATTGGATTGTATGGATTACCTTTATATCAGTGTTTCACCTGGAATTCCATACTGAAGAGACACTGAATGTATGAAGTGTGAACAACTCTGTCCACGTAGATGATTCTACTGAATCGAAGATTTTTACTTGTTCCAGTTGGCCAGACTTTGCTGTAAATGATATGTGTAATGGCTTAAGCAGCTAAGAAGTTCAAGTGCATCCCACCCAAGCCCCTTACTTTGCGACTTAAAAACAGGCACTGAGAAAATGAGCCGGTAACAACTCTGTAAGCCTCTTAACCAAGCAGGCTTCTTTTTAACCCACAGAGGGCTTAGTGTGAGTTCTTACTACTGCAGCTCACTATTCAAATGCTTTGTCTTTTCTTCTGGCCTTAGCCCTTTATCTTATCTAAATTATTTTCTCCATTTATGATTCGGTCCCTATCTCCATCTTCATCCACATTTCTCAACTACATCTCTCTTAATGCTTTTCTTCCTCTGGATATTTTACACTTTTACCCTTATCTCTGCACTTCTATATTAATATATCCCCTTTTCACCTCCCAGGTGCTTTAAAATCCTGACAGCAAATGGTGAGTCCAAGGTGTTTCGCCCTCGGGACAGAGATGACATGGTTAAGAAAGTGATTGAGCCCATGGCCTCAGAGGGCCTGAGGACCATCTGCCTTGGATACAGAGATTTCCCTGCCTCTGAGGGTGAGCCTGACTGGGACAATGAAAACGAAATCCTCAGTGGACTGACCTGTATCTGCGTGGTGGGCATTGAAGACCCCGTGAGACCCGAGGTTGGTGGTTACACTTGCAAGGTCACGCATTAGCATTATGGTTATATCAAAGTTGTTGTTTTTAATTGAAAAAGGCAGAGAGAACTGAATTTCTAGACTAAACTGATTTGCATGTCTTGGATGATAATCAGGGAAAGGATTCACAAGGGAAATACAACTTTCTTGTGGGTTCACTGAAAGTGGGTAACTACCACTAATGAATTTCCCAGATGCGAGTGCCATTAACAAAACTGTTCATATGATGTCTAGGAAACGACATCCAGCACTAAAGATAAATCCCAAGGTGGGACAAATTGCTTAGACATGGTGGAATTGACAGCTTTTTCAGCTCCACAGTTTACAAAGTCAGCAGCTCTGTGCTACTGGATGTCACGTCTGTGCACATTTTCAGACACCTCAGACTCACCTAGAAGAGTTTCATAGTGTTGCACTCGGTGACAGAAACAGTTTCATCAAGAATGACAAAAGAGAGCTACAGAGAGAAGTTCAAACCTTACCTCCTTTCTCACCTCTCCACTGCGGGCCAATCACGGCATGAAAACCATTTGACAAGCACTTCTGAAGAAGCGTACTGGCAGCCTAATGGGTTAGCTTGCTCCACTGGACTGTTGGGCACCGGGCCTTGACAGGAGATGCTCCATCATCATGCATAATCTTTCCGCATCATCACATGAGGAGTGGCTCCACTTTGGCGCAAGCATGAAATACTGAACCAGCACAGAAGCTACGAGGTAGAGGCTTTTGATGGAGTGGTTCCACAGTGAGGCAACTAAATGAAATGTTTGAAATAGAACTGGGTCATTCGCTTGCTAGATGATCAACTTTCTTCTTCAGTCACTCATTTACCATTTTGTCTGGGCAGGTAGCAGACACTCAACTTGTTTGCTGGAAACAACTGCCTGTTGTTTGGACGGTGCTTAATAAGAGCAGTGAGACCTCACCATACAGTCTCTTTGTAAATCTGAATTTGAACAAAACCTAAACAATGAGATAAACTTGCTTAGAGCTGCAGAGTTTGATGTTCTGACCACTTCACAAAACAGTGAATTTAAATTTGATACTGCCAGTGATATGCAAAAATAGCATGCATTTCCTCCTTCATTGTGTTTCTGCTTTCCTTCAGGTCCCAGACGCCATCAGGAAATGCCAGCGTGCTGGCATCACTGTGCGGATGGTAACTGGGGACAACATAAACACAGCTCGAGCCATTGCCAGCAAGTGTGGAATCCTACAGCCTGGAGATGACTTTATCTGCCTGGAGGGCAAAGAGTTCAACCGAAGGATACGCAATGAAAAAGGAGAGGTGGGACACAGCAAAATACTGTACCTCAGAGACTGTTGAAAATGTACTGTTGGGATTCTATTAGGGTTTTGTGTCATGTTTCCAGATTGAACAAGAACGCATTGACAAGATCTGGCCCAAACTTCGAGTACTGGCTCGCTCTTCCCCAACAGACAAACACACCTTAGTGAAAGGTAATTGTGTATTTCTGGATTGTTTAAATTGGACCAAGAATGTTTTGTTGTCACTAGTTTTTTGCATTTTAAATCTTCATGTTTTATATTTCTAGGTATTATTGACAGCACAGTGGTAGAACAGAGACAAGTAGTCGCAGTGACAGGAGATGGTACCAACGATGGTCCTGCCTTGAAGAAAGCTGATGTTGGCTTTGCTATGGTGAGTTTATCTGTGTTCACTATCTTTTTAATTAGTATAGCGGTCCAATTAAAAAAGTTAAATAGTAATTATTACCTACATGTCACAACAGTTAATGTTCAGTAAAACTGGTCAAGAATTTTAAATATGCTGATTAGATGCAGTCTGATTGTTGATCATCATGTCTTTTGTCTCCAGGGTATCGCCGGCACAGATGTAGCCAAGGAGGCGTCTGACATCATCCTGACTGACGACAATTTTTCCAGCATCGTCAAAGCCGTCATGTGGGGACGTAACGTCTACGACAGCATCTCCAAGTTCCTCCAGTTTCAGCTCACTGTCAATGTGGTGGCTGTCATCGTAGCATTTACAGGAGCCTGCATCACACAGGTTAGCACTAGCAGAGTCGGTTTCCCCTTGATTTAAAAGAAAAAAGAAGGCATTGGTCTCTAGTGCGAAGGTGGTTTAAACTGTGAAAGGTTTTGTTCACCCGTTCACACATTGACACAACAGCAACTGAATTGGCACAGCTGGAAGCAACAGACTGAAATAACTAAAGCTTGATCTCAAATCAGTGAAGTGATCAGTTCACCTAACGTTGTGGAGATCAGCAATTAAATCTGAGGGGAAACACAGGGTCTGATATAATTTTGAAAATATAGAAACGTGCTGTGCACCTTCAAATTGGCTCATGTGCTGTTTTTTTGTTTATTTCTAAAAAGGCCTATTCATTGACCTCATGCATTAGTAGTTATAAGCACCTGTGAAATTCCTTAATGTTCTGTAGCCTAATTTCCTATTTTGTATCTCTACCAAAATGTTGCAGATCTATACTAAATATTTAATAGATTTCTTAGACATAAGTTGTCTTTCTATGTGATTTCCATTCCTGTAACAATAACTCTTGTTTTGTTTTTTTGACACCATTTGCATATGTGAACTGAAACCAAATGTCATTTCACTCTTGGGATTGGGACCCTTTTTTCACCTATCAGTCTTAGACGTCATGTCAAAACACACACTCTTCAGTGCTCATGCTGCCACAGCTCATCTAAACGTGCAGTCAGTTAAGCTGCAGACCACGAAATGCTGTGTTTTCCACATGCAGTTTGGTTCATGTCAGTTGAAATACCTCTAAAAGATGCTCTGAATGTCCATGATGTTTTCGATATTACAGTATATGTGATAGTGATGCTAATCTTGTAGGTTATTTTTTTTTTTTTTATTCCTCACTCTTCAACTTTTCTCAACCTAATTTGGTTACCCTCTCTCTACCTCCAGGACTCTCCACTGAAAGCAGTACAGATGTTATGGGTCAACCTCATCATGGACACCTTTGCTTCACTAGCCCTAGCCACAGAGCCCCCCACAGAAGCTCTGCTGTTGAGGAAGCCATATGGCCGCAACAAGCCTCTCATCTCCCGCACCATGATGAAGAACATACTGGGCCAGGGAGTGTACCAGCTAATCATCATCTTTACTCTGCTCTTTGCTGGTAAGAAGCCATACTGGGTGCAGTTCTTCATGTACACATAGCTAGTGAATAAATCCATCTGTTTATTTGAACAAATTCTCTTTGGCTTCTCTTGTAGGAGAGAAAGTGTTTGACATAGACAGCGGCAGGAATACTCCCCTCCACGCCCCGCCCTCTGAGCACTATACCATTGTCTTCAATACCTTTGTGATGATGCAGCTTTTCAACGAGATCAATGCCCGCAAGATCCATGGTGAAAGGAATGTTTTCGAGGGCATCTTCAACAACCTTATCTTCTGTAGTATTGTCTTTGGTACCTTTATAATCCAGGTAAAGTTGACTGGAGACATCTGGGGCTAACTTGCTGGGGTTTTGTGAATGTGCTTGGTGACTCATACATGAATATAGATGATCAGACCCACAAGGCTTGCAAACTGTAAATGTTAAATTTAAACCTTTGCTCTGAAATTAATTCTCGCTCTCCCTGCTCCTCTAGATTGTCATAGTGCAGTTCGGAGGGAAGCCGTTCAGCTGCGTGGCTCTGACCATTGACCAGTGGCTGTGGTGCACTTTCTTAGGCTTTGGCTCTCTGCTATGGGGACAGGTATGATGTGACTATACAGCTGAGCTTCAGCTTCAGTAGCTATGGTGTGACACTGCCCCCCTGTGTTGGAGTTGGCTTAGTGGGTGTCTAATGGTAGCAAAGAGGTGTAACAGTACAGCATGTTCTACTGCTGTGAAGAGATGGGTAAACTCCCAAACTCAAAATGAATGTTCATATTCATGAACAATGGTGTAGTTATGCTGCATATGACATAGCTTTAGTTGTTATGTAGCCACCTCAGTTTGTTTGTCACAATGCCAAATACTATATATTATATGTTATATTTACTTAAAATGTGTATATACATATCGATATTTTATTTTTATTATTCAATGCTATTTAATTATTGAATTAACTAATAACTAATGTGACATGTATTCTTTGAGTTTGTTTTACGTATTGTAGTTAAAATAATTGTCTGTTTGTAATTTCTGACAGGGAGAGATTGAAAGGTTGAGATGCTTCACCACCGCTGCTGACAATGAAAGAGTCATAATGAATGTTTGATGTGATTCTAGTTTGCTCATACTGCCCACACTCCTCCTACAGAGCAGCGCGCATAATATGTCATTATCCCCTCTCAATTCAAAGAGCGACATTGCCAACGTTTTCTGACGAGAAACGAGCAAGCAGGGCTGTGCCGAGTGCTTTAAGTTGAAAGAGCTGACAGTTATAGAACCGAAAAGGTGGCCATGATGTCCTCCTACCAAGATTATTGATTCCAAACCAGACAGTTTTCTAAATGTAGGTCACCAGCCTTAGAAGCAGAGCTGGTCTCTGAGGGCTCTGTTTTTGCTGCCCTGTGCTTTTATATAGGTGGGGCAAATGCAGAACAGTTATTTTCTGTAGGTTACCAATAAAGTGTGACTTCACATTACTGTAAGCAAGATAAAGGTCAGCCATTCTGGGTTAAACATTTATTTATTTTTGCTTGTTATGTACTTAACCTACTTCTCTGGAGCAGTTGCTGGATATCATTTTGCAATAAAATATCAATGTGCTGATCATTTTCTCAATAAATCTTTTTTTTAAAGCCCATTCTAATTTTCCAAGCCGTATGCTTGTTGTATCTGACCATTTCTCCAAAACTCCGTTATATTCAGTTTACGATCACTTGTGAGATAGAAAAGCAGCAAATCCACACCTTGTTGAGAAGCTGAAATCAGAATGTTTGGCATTTTTTGCTTGAAACATTACTGAAGTGACTGAACTGAGATACACTTTCTGTTGGTCAGCTAATTGATTAATTGACTGATCCTTTCAGTCTAATATGATATATTGTTGTGATGGAAATTAAATTAGGAGAAATTGTGGCTGAAATCTGATATGAATGATTCCCAAATGGTCCTGTATTGACGATTATAATCATCTAGCATGTTGGTAGCCGGCAACATGATGAAATTATCATTTTCAGGTTTTAGTAAATCAGTTCAGAAAGCGTTATTTATTATCTCCTTCAGGGTCACTGGCTGCTTAATGTGTCATTTACCCAGAAAACATGGCGTGTTCTGCGATAATTAAATGCCATCGTTGCCAAGCTTGAGGACTGTAAGCGTTATCACAAGTCAGCGCTGCTCATGTAAATCCTGATGTCTTCCAGGTGATCTCCTCGATACCCACCAGCCGCTTAAAATTCTTGAAAACAGCCGGCCACGGCACCCAGAAAGAGGAGATCCCGGACGAGGAGCTGGAGGAGCTGGACGACATGGAGGAGATCGACCACGCCGAGCGGGAGCTTCGCCGGGGCCAGATCCTCTGGTTCCGAGGCCTCAATCGCATCCAGACTCAGGTAACAATCCATAGGCCGCCCCGGTGTAACCACCCAGCACTACATCCCAACACCACGGGAATCAAAAGCCATAAACCCTTTAACTCTCTATTGCTCTTCCAGCTTAAAATGTTTTGTCCTTTCACTCGGCATTCTTAAAGAATGGCTTGTGCCCTAAAAACAAAAGCCTTTCCTCTACTGTTTCTGTTCTGCTTGTGAGCTAAAAGCAGGTTCCTATGCCTATTTCTGACTCGGTCTGAACCTTATCTGCTAAAACACGACTAGTTTGAAGGTACTGATGAGAAGCAAGTGAATTGGATTGAATGGAAAGCACGCTAGAACTGCTGAATGATCAAAGTGTGTTGGCATGGCTATTGTTGGAAGTATGGAAGGACTCTGCAGAGAAAGGAGTGAAAGTGAGGTCAGATTGTGAGAGCTCCCTCTGATCAGTGCCTTTAAACCCAACTATCCCCTTGTCCTCCTCTTTTAACTATTATGCCTGAATCCAATTTCCAAGTGACATTTTTTTCTATGGTTACTGGTGCCTTTTCTTTATTTTTTTCTCTTTTCTCTCTCTCCTCTGGCTGTGTTTTATTTCCTCTGGGCTTTCTCCTGTCATGCTGTCTGATTCTTTGCAGATGGATGTAGTGAGTGCGTTCCAGAGTGGAACTTCCTTTCAGGGGGCTCTAAGGCGGCAGGCCTCCAACTCCAGCCAACAACAGCACGATGTAACCAATGTTTCTAGCCCTACACATGTAGCCTTTTCTACTACTACCACTACTGCCACTGCCGCCAACACCGCTTCTGCCACTGTGGGGTGTGAGTGCGTGTTCTCCTCTAGTGCATGAGACTTTTTATTTCTTCTGTTCTTCTAACATCTTCCTCCTCCACTCTTCTTCTCGCCTAACGTTGACACTTTTACTCTCTCATGCTTCTCTTAATGTGCCCCCCCTCCCCCTCCTCCCCTGTTTTCTTCAAAAAAAGACAACAAAAACACCACATCTTCCATATTGCTTTGATAACACTGCTGTGTGTATATATATATATATATATATGTACCTTGTAACCAGGTCGCTTCTAGTGTCAAGGTGTTTTCTCTGTGTCATCATGTTTTCTGTTCTGCTTCTGCTTTTGGTCTCAGAAATGGAAAGGTTTTACTGTAACCTTGGGGGGGGGGGGGGGGGGTCTCTCTGACAGTCACCAGGTTTGTCTGCAGCTGCTCTGTGCCCCTGTAAAAAGCACCCATGGGTCTGTGTCGCAGCTCTCAGCACCTAGTCGGGTAAATGTTTTGAGTATACGCCCATGATCACGGTCTAAAACGATAAGAGACAAACCATGACGCGGACCCCTGTGAGAAAAATCTCCACCTGAGTGTCACTGGATGTTTTGTCAGTCAGTGGTGAAATATTAACAACCTTTTTCTTCTCCAGCGGTTTCTGGGAGTTTGCTGTGTTAAGAGAAGGGGGGTGGCAGAGGGTGGTTTAGAGATAGCACCTTGTAATGGACAAGCAGCTGCAGATGATAATGATACAGTTTGTTGGTGTGTTTGATTCAAGGCTGTGCGTAGGTTTTTTTGTTTTTGTTTTTTTTAAAGCTCTGGCAGCCTTTGACATCACCTTCAGTCGTGGAAGATCACTACGTCGGGATCGACGCGGACCATTTGATGGTGGCATATCCAAAGGCCCTTCCTCCTGAGTGTGCCCTTAAAAAAAGAACTGTGTGGCTCTTGATGGTGCCTCTTTTTCTCTTTTCAGACCTTCCCAGGAAGAGACCGTCTGACCGGCAGTAGGATTTGAAATGTCTAACAGATGTCAACACAGAGAGCTTAATGGAATAAATTACTGTGCTCTTGAATGTAAACACGTGGGACTTCCACCAGACACATTAACAGCGGTTGCAATGTTGTTTTTCCCCTGGCACGTTGAAAAATGATACAATGCTACAGTAATGTTCAGGTCTCTGTCTTAGATGGGCCTCCTTTTTAAATCTCTTGGATGTACATGCAGGTGCTTCCCTTCTAAACTCTGAACTTTTCCTTTCAGGTGCTTTGGGGGGAAAAAATTCTGTGTGTTATATATTTGTTTGACAGAATGTGTCCACCTGGCAATGTGCCAAAATGACCCAAGAAAGAATGAATGCCACTGACCCCCCACATATTCTTCTTTAGATTCTGTGAAATGTGTCATGGGCTATACTCAAAGGTTTACTACCATTGAAATACAAGGTAGCACCGCGCTCTGCATGGGTTCAAAGTCTCTGGTCTCGTTTGTGAGTTTCTCTTTGTGCTGTTTTTGACATGTATACCAGCTTGTAGACATGCTTGGCTGCCGCAGCTTTTTTGTTTCTCCTCCACAAACATCAGCTAGAACAGACCGCCCCTTTCTCTCTTTTCTTTCTAAATGTCTTTCTTCCTCTTACACTCTTTTTCTGTTTTTCATACTGTCTCTTCTTACACTCTCTCTCTTTCTGTCCATACTTCTTACTGTCTCTTTCTATCTTTGTTCCTCAGTCTTTCATTCTTTTTCTGTCCTCCTCACTCTCTCTGTCCTTCCCACTATCTTTATATCATTTGTACAAACTCTTTCTGTCTTAACTTCCTGCCCTTCTTACTCTCTCCTTCTCTCTTTCTGTCTTTCTTCCTCATGTCCCTCTATCTCCTTTCTGTCCTTCCTACGTTCTCTCTTTCTTTGTCACTCTTACCATTTCTTATTGTCTTTCTGTTTTTCTGTCTTTGTCCTTCTGTCTCTGTCATGTCCTCTCTCCTCACTCTTTCCTAAGCATGTCCAAGAACAGTGGACTCTTGTGTCCAGCCTCTGTCCTTGTTTCTCTATGGATGTGTTCTTGTCTAAAGAACAGCGTTCCTCTTGTTTCATTGACTCCTCTTTTTTTTTGCATTTTGATTAATCAGACACAGTCCTCTACCAAGTGTTTTGTGAAATACTACTACTGTACTCACACACATGAAAAAAGCCATACACTGCACCGGGTTTGACATTGGTTTGTACCCTCCCCGAATTTACTACACGTTTTCAGAATAGTTTTCCTACAAGCACAGAAACACGTGTCAGCTTTGTCTCCACTGGATGCAGTTGAGGTTTTTTTATCTCTTAAACACTTCGCTCTTTACAGGCTTTTACAGTCTGTCATACACTACTACAACCTAAAGTCTTTTAGATGCCTCAAGTCTAGCTGAGGCTTTTCCTTGTAGGCATTTGCATGAGTAATTCCCCTCCCCCTATCAAATAGGTTTTAAATTCAGTGACGAGTATATTTTTCATGACAGGACAGAGGGTGACTTAGGAAAAACAGGTAATGACACAACGAGACAGAAGTGAAAATGAAATGAATTTAACTGCTGCTGAAGCCAATATGAACTTATGCTTTGATTTTTGAGGCTAACGTAGTGTAGGCGACAGGTAGGGAGAGCTTACAGTTAACCTGTATTACAAGTTGTAAATTTACGACTCGACATAACTGCACACCTGCACGTGTGTCTGAGAGTCCCCCCCCCCTGCCCCTAAAACTCACCCACTATTGACCCAATAAAACCTGCGCCCTTGGTTTTTATCTGTGGTGTTCTTCTGGTGTTAAAACACAAAAACACACATGTATCATTACTGAATGTGACTAAATGTCTGCCTTTCCCGCTTCCTCTCCCTTCTCCCTCCCTCCAGATCCGGGTGGTGAATGCATTCCGCAGCTCCATCTCCCTCTATGAGGGGCTGGAGAAACCCGAATCGCGATCATCAATCCACAACTTCATGACCCACCCTGAATTTAGGATAGAGGACTCTGAGCCCCATATTCCCCTCATAGACGACACCGACGCAGAGGACGACGCTCCCACCAAGCGCAACTCCGCCAGCCCCCGCAACACCACGCCAACGCCTCCCTCGCCCACGCTCGCCACCACCACCACCGTCGCCCCCACCACGCCGGTCTCTCCCTCCCCAAACCAGAACAATAACGCTGTGGAGAGCAGTAACCACCTCCTCCCAGAGGGCCCCAAATCAGGAACCCCCTCGGCCCCGGGGAGCCCCCTACACAGCCTGGAGACCTCCCTTTGATCTGACCCCCCCACCGCTCCGACCATCACCACCAATTTTCTGCCCACCACCAGGGAGCTCAACTCGGACGAAAGGAACGAACACTTGGAGAGGAGAGACAGCCTCAAAGGAGAGCGAAGTCTTGTGTGAGCTTGGCTTGGACTGGACTACAAGAACAGCAAACATTCAGAGGAATGTACGGCTTGGTGTGGATGCTTTGGTCTTTAATTTTTGGTTCTTATTAATACCCTGCAGCAACACAAGGATTCTCCACCCCTCCCTCCTTGGTAACTTTTGTTTTTCTCAGTAAACAAGGGGTGATTATAAACTCGGATTGAAAGTGACCTGTTGTTGTTGTTGTTATTATAATTATTATTATTATTATTATTGTTGTTATTGAGAAGGGGAGGTCCTCCTCCTGGCTTGAAGACCGTCTGTAAGAATTATGAAAGAACCTTTAGCTTCTCTTTTAATCTGAATGGTGTTGTATATTTATCTCTTTGGCCCTTGCTCATTCAAAAGTTATTTCTGCTCCATCGGCTGTTAATATTTTGAGTTATTTATGTTTTTGGAAAAAGCAGGTCTGTTTACAAAGTTTGTAGATACTTTTTTTCTGTTTGTAGGCAAAAGAGCTTCCTGATGTATGATGCAGAAAACTGGGACAGAATAAAAAATGAATGAGAGGATTATTTCAGATACTGCTGTATTTTCAGGAAAAAAAGGGGTGTTTCTATTGAAACTTAACTATTTTTGCCTGCAAGTTTTATTTGTTATATATATTTGTAGATAAATGTAGAACCTTCTAGCCAAACCGATAAACACTAAGGCTTGTATAGAAAAGAGGTCCACGGGGCGAGGTGTTTTCACAGGAGACTGGAAAGACTATTAGGGCCTCTGTCCACTGACATTGCTATAAATATTTACTTCTTCCATTTCTTCAATAGTTTTCATGTGCACAAAACCTTCTGGAGTTCTGGATTCTCTCTTCATTCATTATGTTGTGTTCAAGGATTTCCACATGTTGAAAGGTTCACTCACTAAAGGGAGTTAAGAGTATATCTGGGCCCGTATTTAGCAAGCATCTCAGGATGACGCGTCAAATCATGTTGAAAGTTGGACTAGGAAACAAAGTCTTACCTCAGAGTTGTGACATGAGGTCCTTTATTTTTTTTTTGTTTTTTTTTTTTTAATGAAGTCACTTTCAGCACATAGTAGAAGCTCTCCTTTTAGATTTTTTTTGTGGTTTTTACAACACTTTGGACCGTAAAATGAAAATGTCTTCTTGTAGTAGTTGTTAGTTACATTCAAAAGAGGCAGATTCACATTATATAAAGCAGGAAAAAGGAAATGGGTGTATTGAGGGTGTATGGCGAGCTAATTTATGCACGTTAAGGCTAAAAATTTGTTTTTGCCAAAACTCATAGAAGCACTACATTGAATTACAGTTCATTAAGTTTTTTTTTTTTTTCTTTATAACCACTTGAGCTCAAATCAGCGCTGTGCTGCAAGCTATTCAGCCAATGCACCTATTTATTGTTCAGTAAGAAGTTCGTATAGACTAAACATGAATGTGCCTTGGCTCCAATAACAATTTAGACGATACTTTGTCCATTCATTTGCCACCTGCAGGTATGTGTTATTCCTGCGGCTCAAAGTAGGAGCAAATAAGCCTCATTCTGATCATTCTGAGCCAGTTATGACTGAGTTTCTCTCTGGGTGCTTGATAAATATGGATCCTGGTCATTATTTGTAAAATATATATATATATATATATTTTTTTTTTTTCTATTTTTGTTTTTTCTCAGCAAAGCGTTAGCCCCCTGCCAATGTACAATATTGACATTTGTTTACTCAGGCATAGAAAAAGTATTTAATTTAAAAGGACTCTATAAAGAAAGAACCTTTTAACTTCAGACGTTGTGTATTTAGATAGTGAAACATTGTCTTGGTCATCAAAGCAAGTGAATTATTTTCATATTTCTATTCAATCTTTAAGATCACGCCTTAGCAAAAACTTTCTTTGACTCCTCCCAGTTCTGGTTTGTTGAAATTTAAAAAAATCAAAGACGGAGGGGAGCAAAAAGGCTTTTATTTAATTATTTTTTTTTCCTTCTTCAACTCTGTCCGTAAGACTCCTTTCATCATGAATAAATGTTGTTGCATTTGGTTTGTTTGTAAAATATTTTTGACACCTGATGTACTGGAAACGCTAAAGAATTGGACGTGCATTTTTTTCAAGAATAAAGACTAGGCATACACTGGTATCTATCTGCACAGGGTACTTTATTTCATAGCGTTTCTCGAGGGGAAAAATAATTTTGATACAAATCACAAATACAAATTATACCTTTGTATTTTTATGATGATACTGATGATACCTTTCATCGTACGAAACCAATTTTGGATGATTTGACACCAATCGCGTTATAATGGGAAGGGTTTTGGCCACTAAAATGTGTGTTGTTCTGAAATATTCATCTCAGGGTGCAAATGGTGTGAAAGAGAACAGGCCTGTTTTAGTTTGTATATTACCACACTTAATTCAACGTTTGGACAGTGCTTGTCAACCACACAGGACGACTTAGGCAGCAGGCTGCAGATTGTTCCTGCAGCCTGCTGTCCGTATTCACCTGAAGGGCCGAGGAGAGGGGAAGGACGTGGAGGTGTTAAATCACAATGTTCTCTGAGGGAATGGTTTGTTTTCCTTTTACAGATGACGAAATAGCAGCTAGGATTGCATACAAAGTGAGAAATTGAAAAGACAAGCGGAATCCACATGAGGAGTTTGTTCTGTAGCTTCTTCCTGTAATGGGAATGAATGTTGTTGTTTTTTTTCCATCTGTTTTATGGATTTTTTTTTTTTTTTATCTTTTAACATTTGGAAATAAAAGTACTTCATGTCTGTTTATCTTGAGCATTTTAAATGAATATCGTGATTGGATTTACATTTGAAACTTGTCGAGTAATGTGTATGGTTTTTAAAAATAAAAAATGTATTTAGCCTAACTGCAGGGCCATGTTTTTCATTTCCCATGCAGTGTTTATGGAACGGAGTTCAAATGTGGACGCTGCAGAGTGCAGGCGTGTTGCAGAAAATCTCGGCATCGAGTGGAGGTGATTTCACACAAGCTGCTTTTCCTGCCTAACTCCAAATGTATTGTAACCATTAGATTATAGCTAATGATCAGAATAGCCAAATCACTGTGGAAACACTTTCTCTGAATAGTCTACATACACAAATACATGTAATAACTGTACAGTAGTTTTAATTCTGAATAAGGAAGGAAGTAAGTAAGTTTTGTCAGATTTCCTGTCCAGAGATTATTTAGAAAAATGTCTGAAATAGTCTTTTTTTTTTTTTTTTTTTTTCTCTCGTGTGTTTTAACTTCGGATTTTTATGACTGCAGGCGAGTCACAAGTTTCTCAATCTATTTAAGGTTTAACTTAATTATCTGGAAATAATGGCAGATTATATTAATCACAAATACTGTGTAGCTACTGCAATGGGGGAATTCGATGTATCAGACACTGACTGGAGTAACCAAGTTAAATTTATTGGTCAAGCTAGATTGAGGTTAATTGCAGGTTGGCAGTGAGTACTGCACAATGGAGCCTTTGTAGGCCACCTCTTAACTATCTGCAGAGGTGAAGTGGGTGAAGCACTGGACACCAGGGGAACTGGTAACCAAATACTGTATATGTTAATGGTAAATCAAATATGTCTGTTCAAGAGTGAAATTTACTTAAATCAAATTTATTTCAAAAAGCCTGTTTGCCAAAAAAGAAACACAGGCGGTGTCATACTTTAAGTACTGCAACAGCTGTAGCTGATTATTTTTATTATCAAGTAATATGCCAAATATATTTCTTAATAATTGAAGTGTTTGGTCTATGAAATATCAGACAATAGTGAAAAATGCCCATCACAGTTTCCCAGAGCCTGAGGTGATGTCTTCAAATTGCTTCTTTTGTCCAATCTGGAGTAATTTGAATTGCCTTTATTTGGGGTTTTTTGCCTAATATAGAAGACTTTAACTTCTCACTTTTCTATTTTTCTCAAACCAATGTGTCATACATGAACACACAAATTTCTACCAGAGTTTTGGTTATTTTAGTATTTTTTTGTTTTTTTTGCTTTCCTTGCTTTGCTTGCTGGTTTGAAGTGGGTGGGAGTTAGCTGGTAATATGTGAGTCACATAGGCCAAGTTCCCTGCATTAATCAGGATTTTAATGAAAACGGTTTGTTTGTTTGATTGATGGTGCCTACACTGTTGATCAAAATTTTATCAATCACACCACACCAACACAGTATTTCTGAGCGCTTTGAGAGTCAAATTACCCACATGGGGACATTAAAATATCTATCTATCTATCAATATAGGCTAACTTAATTTTATTTTTTTTTTATTTCCCCCCACTTTAGCTTCAATTGTTGCTTATTTAGTCACGAGTCTTTAATGGTATGTAGAAAGGGGCTTTCAGGGGCTTTACAAATATTTAAATAATAAATAGATTATCAGAATTGTTGGCAAAACACATTTTGATAATCTGCTAGTGGATTAATCGACGTATAATTATTATATCTTGATATAATGTACAGTTTTCTGGTATATCTCAAGTATATGCCATTGCACATCCAGACCGGCAGAGAGCGGTGGACTTGCTGTAGCCCTTTAAACCAAGATTGTGTATTACTAAAATGAGTCACTCGGCTTTGTCTTCTTAACGGATGACAACGCCCACAACCACGTACGCTGCACGGATTTCCCAGTCAGCCTGAAACCAATTGGCGGAATTTTGTCCTTGCGTCTTGTATAAATTAGCAAATATATTCAAATTTTTGGGAAGCTGAAAGTAGGAACAGAGCAAGACGTCGGCGCTTTTTCCCCCTCTTTGCAAACCGTCGTTTCTTTCCGCTCTGTAGGAATGCGTGCTGCAGTAATGGATCCTAAACACTGGGCGAAGGTCTGCAAGTGACAGGTCGCGACATTTCTGTAAGTCCTGTAGTCTGCGACCGTGTTAAATTAAAGAAATGTCACCAGTAGTATATAATGAGAGATTAGAGCTATTTGTTTCTCATGAGTTGTTGCCCTTTCCCCAGTAAGCAAGCATTTTTAGCTAACAATCTGTAACGTTAACGTTTCACCGTATTTGAGTGACAGTAAACCGTTAAGTCAGTCATCTGCAGTGAGTTTTTCTTATTTAGCTGGGTTTTCTGTCATCTTTCTGTCTACTACAGTCTTGTTAGGGGGACAGAGTTAACGTTAGCCTCTGAACACGCCTCCATAACGTTACACGATTCAGCTTGAAAGGATTGACACGAACTTGAACATTTGCTTTACTATTGTGCGCCTTGTCTTTTGTTGTCCCGTCTCTCAGGGGCAGGGATGAGACTCACCCCACCGCTGAGCTCAAGATGAGAGAGTGGTGGATCCATGTGGGTTTGATCTGCATCCCGCTGGTAGCCGTCTACCTGCACATCCCGCCCCCTCAGCTGTCACCTGCCCTGCAGAAGTGGCACAGTGCCGGAGAGGCCTTCCACTTCAGAGGCAGGGAGATCTTCTACAGAGGTAAGAGACAACTCGTCCCTAATCCACAGTGCGATCCAGTTGAGAGAACAGTCCATTTAGCGGTTGTTCCAGAGTTTACAGTCATGATCTACGTCTGCAGATGGACTTTGCCTTGATGCCTTGAAATGTCACCTCTTTTGGTTCTGAGTGCTTTAAGGGCTTCTCACCAGTGCTGACCTAAAAATGCACATAACGAAGTTCATGCCATATGACGTACAGCTCAAGAGCAGCTACCAAACTGACCCTGCTTTAAAGCTCAGCAAAGATGATCAGTTTACAATGATAGATAAAAAATCATTGCGTCATCATCTAAGCGGTAAACATGACTCTTAAGAGACCTAATTCCATTTATACTTGGAGTAAAACACACAAAAAATATCACTTCTTTCACCACATGGTGTTAAAAACATATTTGCCTCTGTATTTAGCATACATGTATTTCTCCTTCCTCCTCAAACCAGATTCCTATGGTGCTTTGGGAAGCTCTGATGTCGTCATTCTGCTCCATGGCTTCCCCACCTCCAGCTTTGACTGGAACAAGGTACCCACTGCGCGCTTAGTAGCTAATCAACACACAACTGGGAAAAACGTTGGGTCTTTTTGGGCGCCGCTCTTATGTGAAGCAGCCAGAAATCAAATGTGTGTTGTTGTTTTTTTGTTTGTTTTTTTTCCCCACACAGATTTGGGAGCCCCTCACGCAGCGCTTCCATCGAGTCATTGCCCTGGACTTCCTAGGGTTTGGCTTCAGCGACAAGCCAGTGAGTCAAATTTGTTTTAATTTAAATTTTATATTTCAAATTATATCCCTGCCCCTGTGGATCTTGTCACTTCTGTTTCTTATACTTCCTGCAACTAATTTCCTCCTGTGCCTGACCCTCCCAGCGACCGCACAGGTACTCCATCTTTGAGCAGGCCAGCCTGGTGGAGGCCCTGGTGGCTCACTTGGGCCTGAGCAACCAGCGAATTAATGTGGTGTCCCATGACTATGGAGACACTGTGGCCCTGGAGCTGCTCTATAGGTGTGTGTGTGTGTGTGTGTGTGTGTGTATTTATGCAAACTGTCAAAACAGAGTAAAATGATAAATTGATTACCACCCCTTCCTCCCTCTCTCTTTTTATCTGTCCTGCTCCCAAAACAGGAGTGACCAAAATCGCACAGGTCACCTGACCTTTAACAGCCTGTGTCTTTCCAATGGAGGTACTGTGCAGTTTATTATATTTGGCCATGTAGCAGCTTTTCTGCACCAACAGCAGGGATTTTACGTTCTGTAAAAGTAGAAAAAGAATAAATCTTCCTCAACAAGAGCTCCATGTAAACAAGATTTGCATTAAAATGTTATGTTCTGTGTTGCAAAGCAGCTCACTGTGCTTTAGTACAAAAAACAACACGTTTGCTCTTCGTTTTAATCATTCAAGTAATTTTATTAAGCAAAAATCCCTAACATGTTCTCCATCTAATCTCTGCATAATGAGTATTTTAGGTCTTTGATGTAACTGTAAATTGAACATTTTCATGGGCCGCTTGTCGGACAAATCAAGCAATTTGAAGACTTCAGCTTGTGTTCTATGAATAATTACTTGCAGCTTTAAACCATTAGCATTACAGCTTTACCCAAATCTGATTGCTGTGTTGTGAAAGTCGCAGTCACTGCTGACACTTTTATTTCCAACAGGAATATTCCCAGAAACACATTACCCACGGCTGCTGCAGACAGTGAGTCACCCTTGTTTTCTTCATCCCACGCTTCAGCTCATGTGGCGTTATGTAACATACGCCATAAGATACAAAAAAACCCCAAAAAGCTGATGAGATTGAAGCAATCCACTTGAGTCAGATGAGCTGAATTTTGGGGAGCCTTTTGGCTGTCAAAGTACTCCCTGAGACATTTTTGTTTTGTCTCCCAAAGCTTCTGAAGGACTTCACTTTTCTGGCTCCAGTTCTGACACGTCTCACCAACTACATGATCTTCCAAAAGGGGTAAGAGAATCAGAGTTTTTTTTGAAATTGTGAGACTGAAATATATGTTTTGCACCAGTATGTAAATGCATTAATATAATTTCCATGCTTGATATTGTTGTTTTGTTGACGGTTAGGATTGGAGACGTGTTTGGTCCATACACGCAGCCCACAGATGCTGAGTTCTGGGACATGTGGACGGGTTTACGCTACAACGACGGCAACTTAGTTTTGGACAGGTGTGTGTTTGCTTTGTTTTTAATTATCTTTGCTGCTATCCATCTCTGTTCAATCATTTCTAATGTTGTCTTCTCCCTCCCTCCCAGCACTCTGCAGTACATCAACCAGAGATTAAAGCACAGAGAGCGATGGGTGGGCGCGCTCACTTCCACCTTTGTCCCACGTGAGTCCACAGTTGCATCAGTGTACATACAATGTGATATGCGTGATGATAAATCAGAGGGTGGAAGCTCTTTTGTGTGGGCCAAACACTTCCTTAGGGTGTAACCCAGCAGCCTCGGCCAGAGAGCCGCTGATGCTAAGCTTCTTAGCCTGCGAGGAGAAGCCTTGTTGTCCATCTGTGATCCCGAGCTCAGGAGGGGGATGTGGGGGTAGGGATGTGTGTGCGCTACTGACACAGACCTCATGTCATATGCAGCTAAAAGGCTTTAGCGAGGGTTCCAGAGCTGGTTCTTCTGAATCCTCCTATCAGTGAGCAATTCTGAAAAATTTAAGGGTCAGGTGGTTAATAAAATAATGTGGCATCCTGCTAGATATAAAAATTATATCTGCACCAGAAACTGGTCAGTCCATCACTTTGGTTCAGACTGAAATGTCTCCACAGCAGTTGGATGGACTGCTGTGAAATTACATATGTTCATGTTCCAAGAAGATGAATTCTAAT
>NC_060165.1:14810510-14813279 GCF_021292245.1 Micropterus dolomieu | reverse complement strand
GAGGCTGTCTGACCTCCTCCTGCTGGCGATAGAGAAGGACATAGGAATTGACAAGGAAGAAGTTCTGAAGATTTTTGTTGAAATGGCCCCTAATAGGCGGCTTCTCCTCTGAAGCTTTGCATGTTTATTATCCAAATGTGGAGCAACCTATCAGTGAGTTGATAGGATATTGATGTAGGTATTTTCATGACTCGAGTCATGTTTTTCTGTTTTGTTATTAATAGTAGTTTAGGTTATTGAGTGCTGTATTTAAGTGTTTTTACTTTTTGTATATTTTTTAATAAAAAAATGTTTTTTTCTCAGTCCTTCATATAGCCCATGTTTTTTTGTTTGTTTTTTTTGGGAGGGGGGGGGTGCCTTTTTTCAGGTCAGAGCAACTGCCCTTCAAAATTCCTGTGCATGTCCCTGAACAGATGTGTTCCTGAGCAAGACACTTAACCCCTAGTTCCTCCAGACATCTAAATGTAATGTACTCTTTGCAATTATAAAAATGGTAAACAGAAAGAGTCTTGTAGCTTGGGGAAAAAGCTGCTCTACAGTCTGGTTGTGCGGCAGCTGAAACTTTCTCTCTTCCTAGAAGGCAGCAGGGTGAACAGGGTGTGGCTGGGGTGGGTACACGAAATCGCGTGGAAAATGGGTCCAGATGGCAAACTCTCTTCCTAGGTAGATTACTGGGATGCAATGTGCCCAAGTACAAGTGTTTGAGAGCATACCTTGTCATAAAAAGTTAAATGCTTTAAATTCTGACAATGCTGAAGAAGAAGCATAGTAAAAGTCAGGGTACCATGGATATCTGTACCACATTTAATGGAAATTGATCAGAGTTGTTCAGACAACCAGTGAGGCCCAAAGTGGTGGACATACAGACAGAGTCATAAAGCGATGCAAAGCTAGCTTTTAATGTCAAAAAAGAATCAAAGACGGGGGGGGGGGCATTTTGTGTGCTCTATACTTTCCCGGGTCAGCTCCCTTTTATAATTGACTTCCAAACCCCAGCCAATTTAATATTGCACTGAACTGAAAATTATTCATTCTCTTTCTTTATAGACATGATATGACAAGCTTTTGCATTTCAATATTTCCATTTTTGAGAAGACTCAAACTTTTAGACTGAGAATGAAATAAAACCACCCGTGACACATTAAACCAAATCCATGTCTAACATAGTGCCTGTAGCTCCCTAAGCATAGCAATTTAGCATTTGGCTCTGAAACACCTGTCGAAATAAAGTAGCTGCAGCCCCTATTGTGTGACTCCCCATGAGCAATCATATTGATGCGTTCAGCTGCTTGTCAAGTGAAGGGATACAGCACATACAAGAGTCACCACATTTGGAGTCATAATGAGTTAAAGTCTTTGAGTTCACATACTAAACTAACACAACTATGTATTAGTCACAGGTATATAACACTAGGGAAAGGCTGGAACTCTGTCACAAAGGAACAAGACCATCTGGCAAAAACATCAAGGAAGAGTGGGTTTATATACACTAGGGCAGTGGTTCTCAATCTTTTTTGGGCCAGCGCCCCCCTATCCATTATCCAGGTCCCTTACTGCCCCCCATCAAAAAAGATGGATGAATATTGTTGATCTATTTTATTTTATTGCTGTTGTTACTTTTGTTATTAAAAACATGGAAAAAACACATAATTGAATGACAAACAACATATTAATTACTTTTCCAGGTAACAAAAAAGCCATGTGAAAAGTAATTATATTTAACTAATAAGTGAATGTTCCTCCCAGAAACTGTGTGTGAAGCCAGAGACTGTTTTCTTGGATGGGGCACTTAATAAATGGGTGTATGGAGGTCCTCCCCCAGACGATTTTGAGCATCAAAGACTCCAATTTCTGCTTTTTCTGCACCAATTTATGGTGGAAATGTCTTTATATATATACAAAATTCAGGAGGCAGGTGATTCAAAACATATAAATATAATAGAATACAATGCAGTGAGGCTCTCAGGCATTCTTTATTGCTTTTAAATATTTTTCTCCTGTAGATCAACTTATTTAATATCATCCCTGCTTTTGTGGGGAAGTAACCTATTTAAATGTGTTTGTGGCCCCTTTTCATCTCAAAGTTTTAATTCAGTTATTGACTGGACTTCATTAGCTCATCAGTTATTAACTTATCATAACTCAGTGTTTCCCACAGAATGTGTAACCGTGGCGCACGGCGGAGGGGGGAAGGTGCAGTCGATATTGACTACCAGCTATATACAGAGTGTTAGCCTCGAAAATCCAGCTGCATTCTAACATTAACTCAGCTCTCCTTATTAGCATGGCTCCTTACATGCTTTCTAATAAGGTTTTTAAGCTAGGTCTCCGACATTGACAGCATTGCGTTGGACAGATTTGTGCAGTGGTGTTCATGAGGGAGAGAAAGCAAGAGGGATGAGCGAGGGACGGGTGAACGAGAGAGAGGGACAAACAAGAAGATGATCTGTGCGAATACGCGCTGCTTGCAGCTCTGGAATCAAATACGATTTTAAAGAGGCAGGCAGAGGGGTTGAAGGAGTGGGGGAGATTCTCATTGGCCAAGTGTCCTACCCCTGGAGCCTGTGCCGGTGCTGTGGGGTTGGTGACGGCCTTGCCTGATCTGGGGTGGGCTGGGGGGGGTCGGGGCTCCCCTGGCGTGGGGGCCCGCCCTTGACCTAGGGTTCTGGGGACTCGGGCTTGTGGCCTTTGCTCATTTCTGGGCGGGTGGTGTGTCCCTGGGCCTGGGGGCCCGTTGTCTCCTCTCCTCGCCTGGGCCCTCTTCGGCAG